>NC_066565.1:4070014-4080014 GCF_024679095.1 Eriocheir sinensis
TCGCTAAGAACATTAAAATATTACACTTTGACCGTATTTCCACGCCACCTAAGGGGTAAAGAGTCTTGGTGCGTTGTTTTTAAAGAGGTTTATTATTATTATTATTATTATTATTATTATTATTATTATTATTATTATTATTATGCATTATCGTGCACCATACTCCCCGAATCGAGTACACCCCCACTTTTCTCGCGCGCACACACACACACACACACAGAGAGAGAGAGAGAGAGAGAGAGAGAGAGAGAGAGAGAGAGAGAGAGAGAGAGAGAGAGAGAGAGAGAGAGAGAGAGAGAGAGAGAGAGAGAGAGAGAGAGAGAGAGAGAGAGAGAGAGAGAGAGAGAGAGGGGCACGGTGTGCGAGGTCAGTTGTAGACGTGGCAACAGGGTCTAGCGGGATGTCTACGTCAGAGCCGCCATTTAAGATTTGACGGACTATAGGAGCTCCCACCAGGGGATGGCCACGGCAGAAGAGCTTCCATTTTTCTCTATCCAGACACTCCCTCCTAAAACACACAAAGAAATTGCTGATTACACACAAATGATATTACACACACACACACACACACACACAAACTCACACGTGTGTGTGTGTGTGTGTGTGTGTGTGTGTGTGTGTGTGTGTGTGTGTTTTACGTTTTTTTGCCTACGACACCACACCGGTAGGCTTTTTTATAGGGCCTGAAGGTCGGCCCCAGCACGTTGTGGCGCAGGCAAGTGTTTATAGCGGCGCCATCTTTGATCCTAGAATCTAGAGCCCGGGTTGATAGGGGGTCTTCTGGACAGCATGTGGGTAGCCTCAGGCCACTCGGCGGCGGCTGAAAAATCGCAGCTTGTGACTCCGGACGGGGCGCGAACCCGCGTCATCCTGAACGCGGCGCCGTCACGCTATCCACTTAGCCACCGCCTCCCTTGATATATATATATATATATATATATATATATATATATATATATATATATATATATATATATATATATATATATATATATATATATATATATATATATATATATATATATATATATATATATATATATATATATATATATATATATATATATATATATATATATATATATATATATATATATATATATATATATATATATATATATATATCGTCACAACACACGAAAAACTCGTTTCCCATTTCGGATGGGAAACAAATGACCGTTAAAACTGTTTCCAAACTGTTTGGAAACCTCTTTTACCACTACTTGGAAACTGTTTCCAAACAGTTTGCAAGCAGTGTGAGACAATTTGATAACAATGTTTCCAAAGTTTCCTGGTGTGGACAGCCTTTAGGTGACTGTAATGGTGAAGTCGATGCAGAACAAACAGAGCGACACACACACACACACACACACACACACACACACACACACACACACACACACACACACACGTATAAAGGTGAATAAATTAGTTCTCCCCAATCCGCGCACCAAACTCAAATAATACAAGCCGATTGAGAGCCTGGTAATATAACAATAACAACGGAGACGCGGACGTGGTGATCCAGAGAGCCGGGGTTCGATTCCCACTGCAAGACGCTGACAATTTTCAAGCCTCGCCGAGTGACGGACGATTATCCACATGCTGTCACTGTCTTATATCGACCTAAACTTGAGCTACTTCGGCCAGGAGCTCCGGGTCCAAGTAAGAGCCATATATATCACGGCGGACACTATAAATAAAATTCGCCCGCGCCACTAACGGGCTGGGCCGTACACCAGGCCTACCGGCGCTATAGGTATAAATTTGGGAGTGTACGCGTTAAGGGGCTATCACACTGGGCTATTTTTCCTCCAACCTCCGATTAATCGGCGGTGCCGCCCACCCCAGCACTTTTTCCGCCGACTGTCGGAGCAAATTTGCAGCCCGCAGCTTTCGGGAAGGAACCGATTTGCTGGAGGAAAATTCGAAGTCAACTGACACTGTGTAAATTGTTGAGAAAACAAAGTAGTTTGCCATAGTGATTTTATTTCTTGTCTAACTTGCAATAGAATAAGGATTATGAATAAGATAAAGAAACCAAAACAAAACTATATAATAAAACAACATAGAAAGTTGTCAATTGACCTCTTAACATAAACAACCCCAAACTGTTCTCTCCTTGCTAATCACTGCCGCCTCCACACACGCCTCTCCTTCTTGGCTTTAAGCTAATTGCAGTGAAGAAGTAAAGCTGCTGCGGCGACAATTGTTCTCGAATAGAGGCCCGTCGTCCTGAAGAGGTCGGCCTGTGTTGCTGGAGCTGGAGGTAAACGTAAACAAACGAGTGTGCTGCAGGTGTCGGCGGTACCGGCTGAAATCGGAGGTTGGAAGCAGGATGTCGGGGGAAAAATAGCCTAGTGTGATACCCCCCTTTAGCTGCGCGTGCCTAGGGTGCTCATCTCCGTCCCGATGCAGGGCCAGTGTGACACCCGGCTTACCACAGTTTACCCTCCCCAGCCAGTTCCACAGTATAACACCGAGTCATTGTAAGCGCCCAAACCAAACCATATTATCCACAATGTTTCGCTATTTCTACTCAATACCAGATACTAAAGAGATTTCATGCGTGGGTTCCTAAAATTCCCTCCTCCTTTTTATATCATCACCTAACACAAGAGCTACAAGGAATTTTCATCGTATTTTGTGTTTAGTTGGGGAGCTTACAAACTTGCTGTACTGAGGCCGGATTCATCAAACCACTTACGAGCACCGTTGCCAGATTATCGTACTCAGAGCCTTGTATTTACCGGTTTCTGAGCCATAGCTATTGCCAAATAAGCACCAATAATTAACCATTTTAACGATAACTTTATTTGAAGGCAGTTATTGGGGTCGACGAGGCAGTTTTAGGTCGGAAATCGGCAAACATAGGAGGCTGAGTACGACAATCTGGCAACACAGCTTACGAGACCTGTTGTTGGTTAGTCTTCTGGTAACTCCATCATCTAGGAACGTTCTTGATCTTAAGGCGAACCAATGGCAATGAAAGAAGTGTCGACCAGGTCAGTACTTCATTCACTGTCATCGGAGCAGCCTAAACACAAAAATCATTCGTACAGGACAAATTTACTTCAAGACTTATACCAACGACCGGTCTTGTAGTGGCTTGATGAATCCGGCCCCTGGGCCCGAATTTACAATTAATCTTAATCTTTAACTTAAAAGTTCCACTGAATCTCAAGTTTAACTTATAGCTGAGCTTAAATGAAAAAAGAAGTTCAACTTCACTCAGCAGCTGATCCAGTATGAAAATTTGTCCTGGCAAAAGATGTATTTTTTAAATTGCAGAATTGCGACACTTCGGTGATTGAATATGTAGTAATACTACTTTATCAATGTTACATGATGATATACTTCAGAAATATGGGCATAATAAGGTAATATTTATAAAATAAAGGTTACGTTTATCATCCGCGCAAGGTGATATTCTTTTTTTTTTTCTCTTGAATGTAAACACGGACACGCGTTCCTGTTCGTCTTCCTCATTCTTGCATCACCCACCCTCTGACGAAGTAATCATGGAAAATATTGCCGCTTTCACTTCTCCCAAGAGGAAAAGGGGAGTGAATTGGAGAGACTGCCACACACTACACATAGTAGAGGGAAGGGAGTCAACAGATACCGTCTGCAAGGGTAGCCACTGTCCCCTAATAGATGACATGAATCCGGTGGTATGCGATGATCCTCAAACATGCGTTTGAGGCCACTCTCACGCCAAATACGAGCATCATGAGTGGACCCAGGCCAATTAGCTACAGCATTAAGAATATTATATTTGGCATCAAACACTAATTGTATGTTTATGCTATGGAAATTCTTCCTGTTGACATAGTCTGCTTCATATTCCCTGGGGGTATCCTGACATGCGTGCAATCTATTACACCAACAATGCCAGGGAAGTTTGCAACTTGCACAAATTCTTGTTGTTTCTCTCGGATTTCAGGGACGGTGCGAGGAAATCGAATGAATTGGACAAGTATGGCTGGCTGTGTAAGTGCCTTGAGGGTATCGGTGATCGCTTTGCTTACTGACGACTGTGATGGACCAAGATCATCACTGTTACACATCTGCATTTTCCCCGTTGCTAAGTAACGCAGTGTAATAATTACTTTCATTTCGGGTGTCAATGCAAAACTCCTTGAAGTAGGGCCCCTCTCACCAAATCCGTTACGAACAGTACTCCTGCACGATCCAGTCTGTAGCGTTTCAATAGTTCTGCGTCACTCAAAGTATTCAGAACGTCTTTTCGCTCTTGAAAAGTCTTCTCTAGGCGCTGACGAGCTTGTTGACGTTCGGCCATCTTGGCGACTGAAGTTCGACTTAGGCTCCTTAAGACGGGTTTGGGCCCGCCTAAAATATCCCGTCAGCTAAGATCAACTTATGAGGGATAAGATGAAGAATAAAGTTAAACTCGCCCTAAAGTCAAGCTTAGCGGTTTAAGATTAATTGTAAATTCGGGCCCTGGACTCTAAAACTGGCCCTAAGATTCGAAACCAGACCCACAGATTCATAGCCAGGGACGCTAACCACTGAACAGCGAATACTACTACTACTACTACTACTACTACTACTAATGACTATTACAAATACCACCAAGAACAGGAAGAACAAACACAACATCAACAACAACAACAACGTAATGGTTACAAGATTAATTATGTCAGGCATGATGAGGCGGGTACTCAAGGCCGCTCTCTCTCTCTCTCTCTCTCTCTCTCTCTCTCTCTCTCTCTCTCTCTCTCTCTCTCTCTCTCTCTATCAGTGACGTGGTTCAAGTGAGCTTAGTAGAGGTGAGATAGGGAGATAGCAATGATAGTGAGGAGGAGGAGGAGGAGGAGGAGGAGGAGGAGGAGGAGGAGGAGAAGGAGGAGGAGGAGCAGGAGGAGGAGAAGGAGGAGGAAGAGGAAGAGGAAGAGGAGGAGGAGGGAACAGCAAGAACAAATAGAATAAAAAAATAATTAGAACAGGAGGAATTAGAAGTCTCTCAATCAGTCAATCAATCTCTCTCTCTCTCTCTCTCTCTCTCTCTCTCTCTCTCTCTCTCTCTCTCTCTCTCACCTGACCGCTTTTCTTTTATCTTGCGCAGTTTGTTATCGCCGGTGTGGTGATAATCTGAAGGAAAAGTATCTTTTTTTTTTTTTTAATTGAGGAGAAAATATATCCCTTGTGAGTTGTTATCGCTTGTTTGTGTATTTCTTTGTGTAGTTGTTTGTGTACTCTGTTTACGTTTGTTTGTTATGAGCCGGTTTCACAGTCCAACACAGTCTTCGTAACAGCCCGAACCAAACTATAGAATCCCATACAATCTAAAACGGTGAGGTCTTCGATGCCGCACCAAATACACAAGACTTTTCCTGTATAGTTTCATCAAATTTGTGAACTTAAATATAAACACCAGACACTATGCAAGGAAACTTCGAAGGCTCTGGTATTGGTTTGGGAGCTTACTAACCCATCATGGGGAACTGTGAAACTGGCCCTATGTGTTTAACCCTTAGACAACGGCAGTATCTCAAGAGTAGCTCCCCCCAAGATGAATAGTCACTGCCAACCTCATAGGACCGCAGGAAATATAGGTCGGTTTTATAAGACACTTTTGCTTTTCCTATCACCTATTTCTAAAGGTCAAAGAGGGGGTCAGTCGGGTTGTAATGAGTGTTTCTTCAGGTTCAAGGTACAGAAGAAGGGTCAAACTACCACCAGGGTCATAAAACTACTCCTGGAAATGCCCACAACTCCTACGAAAGCCTTGTCAAATATGTGTTTCCTAGGTTCACGGTACAGAGGAAGGGTCACACTACCACCAGTGCCATAAAACTACCCCTGGAAATGCCCATACCTCCTGCGAAAGCCTTGTCAAATATGTGTTTCCTAGGTTCACGGTACAGAGGAAGGGTCACACTACCACCAGGGCCATAAAACTACCCCTGGAAATGCCCACACCTCCTGCGAAAGCCTTGTCAAATATGTGTTTCCTAGGTTCACGGGTACAGAGGAAGGGTCACACTACCACCAGTGCCATAAAACTACCCCTGGAAATGCCCACAACTCCTACGAAAGCCTTGTCAAATATGTGTTTCCTAGGTTCACGGTACAGAGGAAGGGTCACACTACCACCAGGGTCATAAAACTACTCCTGGAAATGCCCAAACCTCCTGCGAAAGCCTTGTCAAATATGTGTTTCCTAGGTTCACGGGTACAGAGGAAGGGTCACACTACCACCAGGGTCATAAAACTACTCCTGGAAATGCCCATACCTCCTGCGAAAGCCTTGTCAAATATGTGTTTCCTAGGTTCACGGTACAGAGGAAGGGTCACACTACCACCAGGGCCATAAAACTACCCCTGGAAATGCCCACAACTCCTACGAAAGCCTTGTCAAATATGTGTTTCCTAGGTTCACGGTACAGAGGAAGGGTCACACTACCACCAGGGCCATAAAACTACCCCTGGAAATGCCCACACCTCCTGCGAAAGCCTTGTCAAATATGTGTTTCCTAGGTTCACGGTACAGAGGAAGGGTCACACTACCACCAGGGCCATAAAACTACCCCTGGAAATGCCCACAACTCCTGCGAAAGCCCTGTCAATTATGTGTTTCCTAGGTTCACGGTACAAAGGAAGGGTCACACTACCACCAGGGCCATAAAACTACCCCTGGAAATGCCCACAACTCCTACGAAAGCCTTGTCAAATATGTGTTCTTGGGTGGCGAAATGTTTTATAATACGACCCAATAGTTACGCCGCATAAGAGGTGTTTTAACTACTGTCTTTATATATAGATTCTACCGCAGTCTGGAAGTGCTGTTATATTTCTGTCATACAAAACTGACGGACTAAATTCTCGACCGTCAGTATAGAGTTCCACCGCCGTCTAAGGGTTAAGGATGTTTATGTCGGTATTCTTAAACGCATTCTTCTCACATCAACGCTTTCCTTAGGTCGAAAAGGAGATTAATCGAGTTCTTGGGAGTGTTTTCTCTCTCTCTCTCTCTCTCTCTCTCTCTCTCTCTCTATTCACACACACACACACACACACACACACACACACACACACACACACACACACACACACACACACACCTGGACTCGCCTGACAGTTCCCGTCCCCTAGGATATAAGGAGGGACAGAGGGGGAGGAAGAGCGACGTTGCCAGATTTCGTCTCCGGCGATTTTGAGTGTCCCGCAGGCAATGGTGAAGACAGTAGTACTTGGGCGGTGGAGTGTTTAAAAATACGGGCTTTATTCTCCTCCCCTTCTGTCCCTCCCTTCATTGCTATTATCTTTTGTCCCGTCGTCCTCTTTATCCTTCTCTCTCTCTCTCTCTCTCTCTCTCTCTCTCTCTCATTTCCCTCCTCCCTTCCCTATATTTTTTTTTGCTTCTTAAATTCCCTCCCTCCTTTTTTTCCTTCCTTTCCTTCTCTCTCCATCCTCCCTCTCTACCTGATTAATCTCTAATAATAATAATAATAATAATAATAATAATAATAATAATAATAATAATAATAATAATAATAATAATAATAATAATAATAATAATAATAATGATAATGACAATAATAATAATAATAATAATAATAATAATAATAATAATAATAATAATAATAATAATAATAATAATAATAACCCTTTTTCCACGGAGTTTCCTGCCAGCTGATTGGTTGAATAGACAAACTCCGAATACAACGCTATATTTGAAGTAATTATCAGGTACTGTGAACCAACACCTATTTACTGACCCAAGTCTCTCCCTCCGATGTGTGATGCTAATTAAAAATGATAATGAGGAAAGGTGATGAAGGAATGTGCTGGGGAGTGGTAGGTAAGTCTCGATTTACTGACACCACTAGCCCGAGTCGGCAACACAAGCAGGGGTGTGCTAGGTGTAACATGAAGTTGCAATAGTAGTAGGAAAAGTAGTAGTAGTAGTAGTAGTAGTAGTAGTAGTAGTAGTAGTAGTAGTAGTAGTAGTAGCAGAATTAGTAGTAGTAGCAAAATTAGTAGTAGTAGCAGAATTAGTAGTAGTAGTAGTAGTAGAATTAGTAGTAGTAGTAGTAGTAGTAGTAGTAGTAGTAGTAGTAGTAGTAGTAGTAGTAGAATTAGCAGTAGTAGCAGAATTAGTAGTAGTAGTAAAATTAGTAGTAGCAGTAGAATTATTATTATTATTATTAGTAGTAGTAGTAGTAGTAGTAGTAGTAGTAGTAGTAGTAGTCTCCAATCTCCAATATGGACTATGAAGCCACAGTGGTGGAGAGTGACATTAGGGTGGGTCGGGAGTGACTTGAGTAGGGAAGGAAAGGGGGATCTGGACGTAATAGATGATAGGTGATTTAGTACTAGGTAGTATTAGTGATATGGTTGGATGCCACAGTCATTAGCGAACAGAGTTGGGGCTAATGACCTCCAAGCTATGGAGCCCTCCATGATTATATGTCGGGAAAATAAACATGGGTGGAGGTATCATTTATGTAGTAGTAGTAGTAGTAGTAGTAGTAGTAGTAGTAGTAGTAGTAGTAGTAGTAGTAGTAGTAGTAGTAGCATAATTAGTAGTAGTAGCAGAATTAGTAGTAGTAGTAAAATTAGTAGTACGTAGTAGTAGTAGTAGTAGTAGTAGTAGTAGTAGTAGTAGTAGTAGTAGTAGCATAATTAGTAGTAGTAGTAGAATTATTATTAGTAGAAGTACGTAGTAGTAGTAGTAAGTAGTAGTAGTAGTAGTAGTAGTAGTAGTAGTAGTAGTAGTAGTAGTAGTAGTAGTAGTAGTAGTAGTAGTAGTAGTAGTAGTAGTAGAGGTGGGTACACCAAAGGTTTCGTCCGTAGTACCGGTTCTCGCCAAAGTTTTACCGTTAGTAGCGGAAGGTAGAGGCGAGGTACAGTTTGGGGCAGACGCTGTGGCTGCGCGTGGCCTCGGTGCTCTGCCCCGTCGCACTGAGCCTGGAGCCTGAGGTGAGAAGAACCCGTCACCCCGGGACACGCGGCCACTGTGACATCCGGGTTACACTTCTCCAGGCGTCCCCAGGGACCCACTTATCGGCAGCCCGAAAAGGAGGATGAACAGCTGGGTGGGCTGCGAGCTGACTGCCCAGGCCAGGCTTCGAACCCAGGCCCGCGGGTTGGTTGCTAGCCACGCTAACCACTGCACCGTGGAGCCGGTACAAAAACACAAGTAAGGAATACCCCCCTGGTACTCGGCACATGAATATAAATAAAATAAATTTGTTCAATATTGATTTTTTTATAGCATTTTTATATTATAGGTATTAGTGTGTTGGCTGGGGCGCCGCCAGGTGGGGGTCGACGCGCGGCGCAGACAACACGCACCGGTCAGAATTATACTCCCACACTGACCAAGTGTGGTCTTCACAGCAGGCAGGGGTAGTAATCACGCTGACGCGATCTTCCTGAATAAAACCCACACCTGCAGCCGAAATGTGTATATCTACCACACAGTTTGGGTGGACGCTGCCGCCATCGCCAGCGGTAAGCAGCTCAGTTTCGTCTCCAAGTGAGGGTTTTTATTCATGTGGTCTTCAAAACTTTGTTATTACACGAAGCGTGGAAATAGATAAATTAAATGTACCCGTACCACTGAGTAACGACCAAATCCTGTACATGACGAAAAAAAGTGGTGAGTCGCTACTGTTGTCGGTGCTCGAACACTGTACCTCAGTGACTGTACCGCGGAACTGTTGTAACAAGGTGCTGCCACCTATGACACCAACTGCAGCAGAAGCACCAACAGTACTAGTGGTAAAAGTAGTAGTAATAGTAAACTAGTGGCAGCAGTAGTAGGACTAGTTGTAGCAGTAGAAGCAGTAGTAGTAGAACGTTGTAGTAGTTATAGTAGTAATAGTAGTAATAGTGGTAGTAGTAGTAGTAGTAGTAGTAGTAGTAGTAGTAGTAGTAGTAGAAGTAATAGGGTTATGCGGATGACCTCTCAGGTGCTGGTAAAATCTCAGACTTAAAAGAGTTGTGGGACATTGTGAACGCCGCCGGC
>NC_066565.1:4085014-4110014 GCF_024679095.1 Eriocheir sinensis
TTACGAACCGGAGTAACCCGAGCTGATTGATTGATTGATAGTTCATTGTTGCAGGTAAACAACAAGGAGGAACATGCCATCCCAACCCCCAGGCAGGACAGAGTGTGATTATACAACTAGTAATACAAGTGTAGGTAGCACCATGAAACTAAAAAGATACAATGGTAGGAATGAATGCACAACAAGGGAAGGGGGCGGTACCTGCCGGCCTCCCCCTAGACAATAAGAAAATAAACTGTGGGGACGGAGAAATACATTCCCCAAGCACTAGATGGGAATGAATACAGAGCTAGAGTAAATGGGCCTTTAAGTAGAATCCATATCCCAACACCAAAACCAAGGCACACACCAAGATCTTTTATCCTCTTCTTTATTTCATCCTGACCACATGCTCTTACTGGTTAAAAAGAGAAAAGGAAAAAAAGCCATGCGGTCAGTTCTTCCCTCCCTCAAACTCCAACTTTTCAAACAACGTAATCCTCCGCTCCGTGAAGTCACAAATGGCTGCAGTCGGCTGGAGATGCTAACCCAAGGACAGGAGTAAGTTTTTTTTTTTTTTTTTTTTCAGTCTGTTTGGAGTGGATTTTTTTATCGTTATTGTTCCCTGAAGTGTCGCGCAGAGAGAAGAGCCAGGGAGGGGAAGGGAGGGAGGGAGGCAATGATGCTATAAGACTGGAGTAAGCTTTTTAATTTTCCTTCATTTTTTTTAATTTTCAGTGTGTTTGGAGTGGATTTTTTGTTTTGTTTCATTATTGTTCCCTGAAGTGTCGCGTAGAGAGAAGGGCCAGGGAGGGGAAGGGGAGGGAAGGAAGGGAGGGAAGGGGAGGAGAGGGAGGGGAAGGGAGGGAGGGAGGCAAAGATTTCTAGAACAGCTTATCTTTCTGCTTATCAGTACTCAGGTCCAGGTCGTACAATCCCATCCTCCTCCTCCTCCTTTTTATTCGTCCTGGTTGTGTACACTCATTCATTCTTCTCTTCCTCCTCCTCCTCCTCTGTGTTCTTTCATTCATCCTCTCATTGTCCTTTATCTCTTCTTTTTTTACCTCTTCATTCAAACAATAAAACAGTCTCTCTCTCTCTCTCTCTCTCTCTCTCTCTCTCTCAAGGTAACTATTTACTTTGTTTACACTTCTTTGTGTCTTAATCAAACTGCAGTGACGAGACAGAACGTGTGTGTGTGTGTGTGTGTGTGTGTGTGTGTGTGTGTGTGAGAGAGAGAGAGAGAGAGAGAGAGAGAGAGAGAGAGAGAGAGAGAGAGAGAGAGAGAGAGAGATTTACATAGATTTACATAGAAAATCAGACCACACAGACCCCATGGTCCAGACTAGGTGGTCTGTCCTTAAACCTAAGTGATTTTACTTAAATCAGAAGGCTCCAAAACGTTGCATTTCTACTCTAGTTGATATTAAGTTGAAGGAAGTGACGGTCGAGCTTTTTTTTGAAGGAGTCAATCGTGTTACACTGGACCACTGATGGTGGGCGTTTATTCCATTCTCGCACTACAACGTTGGTGAAGAAAAATTTGGTGCAGTCTGAATTTACTTGTCTACATCTGTGTTTTACGCCATTGTTCCTCGTGCGCAAAGTGTCATCGATCATAAACAATGTTGATCTGTCTACATTCGTGAAGCCATTAAGTATTTTGAAACATTCGATCAGTTTTCCTCAGAGGCGACGTTTCTCAAGAGAGAACATGTTAAGGGTGGAAAGCCTTTCTTCGTAGGATTTGTTGCGCAAGGAAGGGATCATTTTCGTTGCCCGATGCTGAACACCTTCTAATTTAGCAATGTCCTTTGCATGGTGGGGGGACCAAAACTGTACCGCATATTCCAAGTGGGGTCTGACTAAACTATTGTAGAGCGGAAGTATTACATCTTTATTCTTGAATAAAAAGTTTCTTTTAATGAAGCCCAACATTCTGTTCGCTTTATTTGCAGCATCGATGCATTGCTGTGAGAATTTGAGATTTGACGCGATTTTGACCCCCAAGTACTTGACGCATTGAAAGCTTTTGAGTTTAACGCCGCGCATTTCGTAATCGAACTTCTTATTCCTCGTTCTAACTTGAGGGACCTGGCACTTGTCTACGTTAAAGGGCATCTCCCATCGCCCGTCGCTGCTACACGGTAAAGCCACAAATTTGGCCCATCGCTGTTACCGGGTTAAATATAGAAATACGCTAAAATATGCTTACGTAAAAAAGAAAAGAGTGCAGGAAGATCGAAAAAGGTGTGAGGCTGTCTTAAATATAAAAATAGTACGCTAAAATATGCTTCCGTAACTTCCAAAGGGTCGTATTATAAATCATTTCGTCACACAAGAACACAAATTTGACAAGGCTTTCGTAGGAGTTGTGGGCATTTCCAGGAGTAGTTGTATGACCCTGGTGGTAGTGTGACCCTTCCTCTGTACCGTGAACCTCAAGAAGCACATATTTGACAAGGCTTTCGTAGGAGTTGTGGGCATTTCCAGGAGTAGTTTTATGGCCCTGGTGGTAGTTGGACCCTTCCTCTGTACCGTGAACCTGAAGAAACGCTCATTACAACCTGACTGACCCCCTCTTTGACCTTCAGAAATGGTTGATGTGAGAAGCGAGTGTCTTATAATGCTGATCAAAGTCCCCTTGCTTGCTGTGCTGCTGTGTGACTTCAATGTGGAATAACCTCACGCACCTCTTCCTCCTCTGCCACCACCTCCTCTTCCATTCCACCTCCATTACCCTTCTAATTACCTCTGCCACCTCCTCTTCCTCCGCGATTTCGCTTTGCAACGGTTGGCAATTTTGAAAATGCACCCAATAAAAGTGGAGAGGTCATCCTCAGACTATTTAGCCTTAATTAGTTAGACCACACTTAGATTATGCTGTCCAGTTTTGGTGCCCACACTACACAATGGACATCAACTTGCAGAGGATGACCAAGATGATTCAGGGGCTGAGGAACCTCCCATATCAAGATAGGCTGAAACATCTCAACTTACATTCACTAGAAAGACGAAGAGTGCGGGGAGATCTGATAGAAGTATTCAAATGGGTCAAGGGTTACAACAAAGGCGATATAAGTAAAGTTCTGAGAATTAGCCAGCAGGATAGAACACGCAGTAATGGATTTAAATTAGAAAAGTATAGATTTAGGAGGGAAATAGGCAAGCATTGGTTTAGTAATAGGGTGGTGGGGGAATGGAATAGACTCAGCAATCACATAGTTAGTGCAGGGACGATAGCTTGTTTTAAGAGTAGACTGGATAGCTACATGGACGAGGATGACAGGTGGTAGGGGGGGGGGGGGGAATCTGGAGCTGCCCTGTGTAGGCCCCTATGATCTTATGTTCTTAAAACACGGAGTCTGAACAATATGGTCTGTGTGGTCTGAATTTCTATGTAAGCCTATGTAAATTTAAAGGCAAAATGTGTGGTCTGAATTTCTATGTAAACCTATGTAAATTTAAAGGCAAAATGTGTGGTCTGAATTTCTATGTAAGCCTATGTAAATTTAAAGGCAAAATGTGTGGTCTGAATTTCTATGTAAACCTATGTAAATTTAAAGGCAAAATGTGAGGTCTGAATTTCTATGTAAGCCTATGTAAATTTAAAGGCAAGATGTGTGGTCTGAATTTCGATGTAAACCTATGTAAATTTAACCCGGTACCAAACCATTTCATAATATATATCAAAGCATTTGTGATCAGATTATGTATCATCTATTTTAGGGAGTTTATATCATGGCACAAATTTGGCCCGTCGCTGCTACACGGTAAAGCCACAAATTTGGCCCGTCGCTGCTACACGGTAAAGTCACAAATTTGGCCCATCGCTGCTTCCGGGTTAAAGGCAAAATGTGTGGTCTGAATTTCTATGTAAACCTATGTAAATTTAAAGGCAAAATGTGAGCCCTGCGTGTCAGCCCTGCAGGTGTGTTTCTAAGCGCGGCGCCTCAGTGACGTGACAGTGTGACGCTGCCAGCACCTGTCTTGAAGAAGGTTCGTTAGCACAGGTGTTGCCAGATGAAAAGTGTGTGTGTGTGTGTGTGTGTGTGTGTGTGTGTGTGTTTAAGGAGGATGTTCTCTCTCTCTCTCTCTCTCTCTCTCTCTCTCTCTCTCTCTCTCTCTCTCTCTCTCTCTCTCTCTCTCTCTCTCTCTCTCTCTCTCTCTCTCTCGTTATCTTTCCTCTACTTCCATCATTTTTTCTCCCATAAATTCTTGTTTCTGTTACTTCTCTCTCTCTCTCTCTCTCTCTCTCTCTCTCTCTCTCTCTCTCTCTCTCTCTCTCTCTCTCTCTCTCTCGTTATCTTTCCTCTACTTCAATCATTTTTTCTCCCATATATTACAGTCTCTCTCTCTCTCTCTCTCTCTCTCTCTCTCTCTCTCTTTCTTCTCATTCATCATTTTTTCTCCCATAAATTCTTGTTTTCTCTCTCTCTCTCTCTCTCTCTCTCTCTCTCTCTCTCTCTCTCTCTCTCTCTCTCTCTCTCTCTCTCTCGTTATCTTTCCTCTACTTCCATCATTTTTTCTCCCATAAATTCCTGTCTCTCTCTCTCTCTCTCTCTCTCTCCTCTACTTCATTTTTCTTTCCATCTTTTCTCCCATAAATTCCAGTTTCTTTTACCTCTCTCTCTCTCTCTCTCTCTCTCTCTCTCTCTCTCTCTCTCTCTCTCTCTCTCTCTCTCTCTCTCGTTATCTTTCCTCTACTTCCATCATTTTTCCTTCTACCTCTTCATGCAAACAATAAATCAGTTCTCTCTCTCTCTCTCTCTCTCTCTCTCTCTCTCTCTCTCTCTCTCTCTCTCTCTCTCTCTGGTAACCCTTGGCTTCCCCACACATAAATCTTCACTAATCGAACACCTGGGTATCCATTGAAGTCGTTAAGTTCACACCAATTACAGGCGGGCGTTAGCGAGGGAAAGGCTGGGGTGATAATTGCCTTACGATTAGCATTGAAGGTAATTATTGAGGTTATATAACATTGATAGATAATTGGATAGGCAGATAGATAGATAGATGGATAGAGAATTATTATTACTATTGCGATTATTATTTTAGTAAAGGAGGCAGCTCAAGGGTATAAAGAAGAACAGTAGAAAAAGAAGAGGAAGAAGAAGATAAAGATGAAAAAAAATATATAGAAAACAAGATAAAGGAAAAGCAGTAGAAAAGACTAAATATAATAATAAGAAGAAGAAGAAAAGAAGATGAAAAAGATGATAAAGAATGGGAACAAGAAAAAAACAAGGAAAAAAACTAAAATCTATTCTCAAACATTTGGCCATCCAAGCACATGGGACAAGGCTTTCC
Organism: Eriocheir sinensis; assembly: GCF_024679095.1. NCBI lineage: Eukaryota > Metazoa > Arthropoda > Malacostraca > Decapoda > Varunidae > Eriocheir > Eriocheir sinensis. The sequence continues at coordinate 4,090,304 of NC_066565.1, forward strand.
TAGGATTTGTGGGCATACCAATGGGTAGTTTTATGACCCTGGTGGAGGTGTGACCCTTCTTCTGTACCATGAACCTACAGGAACACACATCTGACAAGGCTTTCGTAGGATTTGTGGGCATACCAATGGGTAGTTTTATGACCCTGGTGGTGGTCTGACCCTTCCTCTGTACCATGAACCTAGAGGAACACATACTTGACAAGGCTTTCCTAGGATTTGTGGGCATACCAATGGGTAGTTTTATGACCCTGGTGGTGGTGTGACCCTTCCTCTGTACCATGAACCTAAAGAAACACACATTTGACAAGGCTTTCGTAGGATTTGTGGGCATATCAATGGGTAGTTTTATGACCCTGATGGTAGTCTGACCCTTTCTCTGTACCATGAACCTAAAGAAACACGTATTTGACAAGGCTTTCGTAGGATTTGTGGGCATACCAATGGGTAGTTTTATGACCCTGGTGGTAGTCTTACCCTTCCTCTGTACCGTGAACCTAAAGAAACACGTATTTGACAAGGCTTTCGTAGGATTTGTGGGCATACCAATGGGTAGTTTTATGACCCTGGTGGTGGTGTGACCCTACCTCTCTGTACAATGAACCTAAAGAAACACGTATTTGACAAGGCTTTCATAGGATTTGTGGGCATATCGACGGGTAATTTTATAACCCTGGTGGTGGTGTGACCCTTCCTCTCTGTACCATGAACCTAAAGAAACACACATTTGACAAGGCTTTCGCAGGTTTTGTGGGCATACCGATGAGTAGCATTATGACCCTGGAGTCTGACAAAGTTTCTGCACTGAGAACGTAAAGAAACTTTCATGGGGATGCACCTAACCTCTTTTGGGGGCCTTTAGGAATGACGGATGTAGGAGAAGGAAGCGTCTGAAGATATCAACCATAATTTCAGGAGTGTCAATCATTTCCCGGAGCCACTAAATAATATATCATCGTGATCGTACGCTGGAATGAGAAAATATAATGCTGAACAATGCTGTCTTATAATATTCTGACACTGGAATGCTGAGAAATTTAAAGATAATGCTGAACAATGATGTCTTTGTAATATTCTGACACTGGAATGCTGAGAAATGTGAAGATAATGCTGAACAATGCTGACTTTGTAATATGTAAATGTGAAGATAATGCTGAACAATGCTGTCTTTATGATATTTTACACTGGAATGCTGAGAAATGTAAAGATGATGCTGAACAATGCTGTATTATAATATGTAAATGTGAAGATAATGCTGAACAATGCTGTCTTTGTAATATTCTGACACTGGACTGCTGAGAAATATAAAGATAATGCTGAACAATGCTGAACAATGCTGTCTTTATAATATGTAAATGTGAAGATAATGCTGAACAATGCTGTCTTTATGATATGTAAATGTGAAGATAATGCTGAACAATGCAGAACAATGCTGTCTTTATAATATGTAAATGTGAAGATAATGCTGAACAATGCTGTCTTTATAATATGTAAATGTGAAGATAATGCTGAACAATGCTGACTTTATAATATGTAAATGTAAAGATAATGCTGAAAAATGCTGTCTTTATAATATGTAAATGTGAAGATAATGCTGAACAATGCTGTCTTTATAATATGTAAATGTGAAGATAATGCTGAACAATGCTGTCTTTATAATATGTAAATGTGAAGATAATGCTGAACAATGCTGTCTTTATGATATGTAAATGTGAAGATGATGTTGAACAATGCTGAACAATGCTGTCTTTATAATATGTAAATGTGAAGATAATGCTGAACAGTGCTGTCTTTATAATATATAAATGTGAAGAAAATGTTGAACAATGCTGACTTTATAATATGTAAATGTGAAGATAATGCTGAACAATGCTGAACAATGCTAACTTTATAATATGTAAATGTGAAGATAATGCTGAACAATGCTGTCTTTATAATATGTAAATGTGAAGATAATGCTGAACAATGCTGAACAATGCTGTCTTTATAATATGTAAATGTGAAGATAATGCTGAACAATGCTGTCTTTATAATATGTAAATGTGAAGATAATGCTGAACAATGCTGTCTTTATAATATGTAAATGTGAAGATAATGCTGAACAATGCTGTCTTTATAATATGTAAATGTGAAGATAATGCTGAACAATGCTGTCTTTATAATATGTAAATGTGAAGATAATGCTGAACAATGCTGAACAATGCTGTCTTTATATGTAAATGTGAAGATAATGCTGAACAATGCTGTCTTTATAATATGTAAATGTGAAGATAATGCTGAACAATGCTGTCTTTATAATATGTAAATGTGAAGATAATGCTGAACAATGCTGTCTTTATAATATGTAAATGTGAAGATAATGCTGAACAATGCTGTCTTTATAATATGTAAATGTGAAGATAATGCTGAACAATGCTGTCTTTATAATATGTAAATGTGAAGATAATGCTGAACAATGCTGTCTTTATAATATGTAAATGTGAAGATAATGCTGAACAATGCTGTCTTTATATGTAAATGTGAAGATAATGCTGAACAATGCTGTCTTTATAATATGTAAATGTGAAGATAATGCTGAACAATGCTGTCTTTATAATATGTAAATGTGAAGATAATGCTGAACAATGCTGTCTTTATAATATGTAAATGTGAAGATAATGCTGAACAATGCTGTCTTTATAATATGTAAATGTGAAGATAATGCTGAACAATGCTGTCTTTATAATATGTAAATGTGAAGATAATGCTGAACAATGCTGAACAATGCTGTCTTTATAATATGTAAATGTGAAGATGATGCTGAACAATGCTGTCTATAATATGTAAATGTGAAGATAATGCTGAACAATGCTGAACAATGCTGTCTTTATAATATGTAAATGTAAAGATAATGTTGAACAATGCTGTCTTTATAATATGTAAATGTGAAGATAATGCTGAACAATGCTGTCTTTATAATATGTAAATGTGAAGATAATGCTGAACAATGCTGTCTTTATAATATGTAAATGTGAAGATAATGCTGAACAATGCTGTCTTTATAATATGTAAATGTGAAGATAATGCTGAACAATGCTGTCTTTATAATATGTAAATGTGAAGATAATGCTGAACAGTGCTCTCTTTATATGTAAATGTGAAGATGATGCTGAACAATGCTGTCTTTATAATATGTAAATTTGAAGATAATGCTGAACAATGCTGACCAATGCTGTCTTTATAATATGTAAATGTAAAGATAATGCTGAACAATGCTGTCTTTATAATATGTAAATGTGAAGATAATGCTGAACAATGCTGACCAATGCTGTCTTTATATGTAAATGTGAAGATAATGCTAAACAATGCTGTCTTTATAATATGTAAATGTGAAGATAATGCTGAACAATGCTGTCTTTATAATATGTAAAGATAATGCTGAACAATGCTGTCTTTATAATATGTAAATGTGAAGATAATGCTGAACAATGCTGTCTTTATAATATGTAAATGTGAAGATAATGCTGAACAATGCTGTCTTTATAATATGTAAATGTGAAGATAATGCTGAACAATGCTGTCTTTATAATATGTAAATGTGAAGATAATGCTGAACAATGCTGTCTTTATAATATGTAAATGTGAAGATAATGCTGAACAATGCTGTCTTTATAATATGTAAATGTGAAGATAATGCTGAACAATGCTGTCTTTATAATATGTAAATGTGAAGATAATGCTGAACAATGCTGTCTTTATTATATGTAAATGTGAAGATAATGCTGAACAATGCTGTCTTTATAATATGTAAATGTGAAGATAATGCTGAACAATGCTGTCTTTATAATATGTAAATGTGAAGATAATGCTGAACAATGCTGTCTTTATTATATGTAAATGTGAAGATAATGCTGAACAATGCTGTCTTTATAATATGTAAATGTGAAGATAATGCTGAACAATGCTGTCTTTAATATATGTAAATGTGAAGATAATGCTGAACAATGCTGTCCTTATGATATTTTACACCAGAATGATGAGAATTGTGAGGATAATGCTGAACAATGCTGTCTTTATAATATTCTAACACTGGAATGCTGAGATATGTGAAGATTATGTTTAACAATGCTGTCTCTACTCTATGATATGTAAATGTTAAGATAATGCTGAACAATGCTGTCTTTATAATATTCTAACAAATTAATGGTTAACAAAGTTAACTTTTTGATGAACTGTGCCCGACTTTGGTCCCGTCCCTGCACTCCACCCTGGCACCCTCCACGCCTCCCATTCCTCTTCATCTCCAGTGTTCCAGCACTCTGCCAGGCGGTGGCTGAGTGCTCAGCGTGTAAGGCAGAGAACATTGCCATCATGTGAGTGTATCATGTGATGCAGGCTTTGCTGTGCTTGCAGTTCTGGCCCGGCAGCCAACAGGCAGGGCATGTCTGATTGTCACGGAGGGCAGGCACCACCCCTTGCTGGCCATCACACATGGATGGTGAGCAGGGTTTATGGTGTATGCATGGATGGCATGTTTGGTGTATGGTGTACAGTGAGTTCTGCATCCCCCTGTGAAGGAGCTCAAAGGAACAAGCATGAGAGTGCTTTCCTCTTATGGTGAAGGGAGCAGCTCAAGGCCAAAAACAAAGAAAAAACAAAAAAATCCTGCAACGTACCAAGACAGATATACAGATACAGACAGCTACAGTGTTGAGCAGATAAGGAGGAGGAGAAAAAGAAGAGGAAGAAGAGGAAGAAGGGACGACAAGAAGTTGAAAAAGTAGTAATAGTAGAAGAACAAGAACAAGAAAAAAAGAAAAATAACAAAAACACATAAAAGAAAAACCAGAGAAAACCACAAACACAAACAGAGACGAGAAGAGGAAGAAGAGGAAGAAGGGGCAACAAGAAGCAGAAAAAGTAGTAATAGTAGAAAAAGAACAAGAACAAAAAGAAAAATAACAAAAACACACAAAAAAAGAAAAAACTGGGAAAACCACGAACACAGAGACGAGAAGAGGAACAAAAACAACAACTTACAACCCAGCATGACGGGGCCTTCAACATTCACCTGGGAGACATCATTGCCGAGATATCCCCAGGGCCATTGATAACACTCTTCATACTCTTAACCTTCAGAAATTCCTCGCTCTTATCTCCGTTCAAGCAAGTGCCTGCCCTCACGTCCCCTTTACTAGTAACGAAAGTGTCCTTCTATCTGTAGTGTGGGGGGATGGGGAGGGGTTAGGAGGGGGGAGGGGCTGGGTGGGGGGTGGGGGGATGGGGAGGGGTTAGGAGGGGGGAGGGGCTGGGTGGGGGGTGGGGGGTTGTGTGTTGTATGGTGGAGTGTGTGAGTGAGTGAAAAGAAGAAGAAGAAGAAGAAGTGGATGAAGAAGAAAAAAAAAAGAGGAAAAAAAAGAAGAGGAAAAAGAAGAAGAAGAAGGGGGCTTTTGTGTGTGTGTGTGTGTGTGTGTGTGTGTGTGTGTGTGTGTGTGTGTGTGTGTGTGTGTGTGTGTGTGTGTGTGTACTCTCTCCTCCCTGGTGTTCATCCTTCTTCTTCCTCTTCTTCTATTCCCTACACATCCTCGCTCTCCCTTATGGGGTTAGAAGGGGCCATGAGTCAATCCCCCTCCTGCCAATCACATGTGTATCTCATGTTCTTTAGTATCCCATATTAAATAAACAGGTCATGTCTGTCTATAGTTTCTCACACAAGTGTTGTACCATCTGTGTAATGTGATGCCTTCATATTTAACAGCAGTGTTGTTAATGATATAGGTAGCTTTGGTGGTGGTGGTGGTGGTAGTAGTAGTAGTAGTAGTAGTAGTAATAGTAGTAGTAATAGTAGTGGTAGTAGTAGTGGTAGTAGTAGTGGTAGTAGTAGTGGTAGCAGTTGCAGTAGTGGTAGTAGTAGTAGTAGTAGTAGTAGGAGTAATTTTTTGGTCATTTTTTAAGGCAATTTTAGGGCAGCTATTAACTTTTCTATGCTTTCCCTTCCCACCAACCTACTAACCTAACTTCCCTATTAGCTTTTCTATGCTTCCCTTTCCTACCAACCTACTAACCTAACTTTTCCACTAATGTTTTGGGCCAACAATTTACTCTTCTCAATGCTTTCTTCTCCTTTTCTACTAACCTAACTTTCCTATTAACTTTTCTATACTGACTGTACTTAACCCGGTAGCAGCGACAGGCCAAATTTGTGGCTTTACCATGTAGCAGCGGCGGGCCAAATTTGTGGCTTTACCGTGTAGCAGCGGCGGGCTAAATTTGTGGCTTTACCGTGTAGCAGCGGCGGGCCAAATTTGTGGCTTTACCGTGTAGCAGCGACGGGCTAAATTTGTGGCTTTACCGTGAAGCAACGACAGGCCAAATTTGTGGCTTTACTGTGTAGCGGCAACAGGCCAAATTTGTCGCTTTACCGTGTAGCAGCGACGGGCCAAATTTGTGGCTTTACCGTGTAGCAGCGACGGGCCAAATTTGTGGCTTTACCGTGTAGCAGCGACGGGCCAAATTTGTGGCTTTACCGTGTAGCAGTGACGGGCCAAATTTGTGGCTTTACCAAGTAGCAGCAACGCGCCAAATTTGTGGCTTTACCGTGTAGCAGTGACGGGCCAAATTTGTGGCTTTACCGTGTAGCAGTGACGGGCCAAATTTGTGGCTTTACCGTGTAGCAGCGACGGGCCTAATTTGTGGCTTTACCGTGTAGCAGTGACGGGCCTAATTTGTGGCTTTACCAAGTAGCAGCAACGGGCCAAATTTGTGGCTTTACCGTGTAGCAGTGACGGGCCAAATTTGTGGCTTTACCAAGTAGCAGCAACGGGCCAAATTTGTGGCTTTACCGTGTAGCAGTGACGGGCCAAATTTGTGGCTTTACCGTGTAGCAGTGACGGGCCAAATTTGTGGCTTTACCGTAGCAAGTGCCAAATTTGTGGCTTTACCGTGTAGCAGCGACGGGCCAAATTTGTGCCATGACATAAACCCCCAAAAATAGATGATGCATAAACTGATCACAAATGTGTTGATGTATACGTATTATGAAATGGTATGCGTGAGTGATGATTTTTTCTTATTTTTCTCACTTAGAGGGACCATTAAGAAACATGATCCCTGCTGCTACCGGGTTAAACTATTTCTTCTTGTTCTTCTTCTTCCTCTTCTTGTTTTCTCCATTGCTTTTTATGCACTCTTTATCTCTATCTCTTCTTTAACTTCTACTATTTTTTAATCCATTTTTTCTTCCACTATTTCTTCTTCTTCGACTTCTTGTTCTTCTTCCTCTTCTTCTTGTTCTCTCCACTGTTCTTTATGCACTCTTTATCTTTATCTCTTCTTCATTTACTTCTACTACTTTTCTTCCATTTCTTCTTCTATTTCCTCTTTTTTTCCTCTAATTCTCTTAGATTAATTGATGGTTATTGAGGGTCGTTTTACATTCACGGCACAGAAGAATGATCAAACTACCACCAGGGTTATAAAACTACCCTTGAAAATGCCCTAAACTCCTATGAAAGCCTATAAAATTACCCTTGAAAATGCCCTAAACTCCTATGAAAGCCTATAAAATTACCCTTGAAAATGCCCTAAACTCCTATGAAAGCCTATAAAATTACCCTGAAAATGCCCTAAACTCCTATGAAAGCCTATAAAATTACCCTTGAAAATGCCCTAAACTCCTATGAAAGCCTATAAAATTACCCTTGAAAATGCCCTAAACTCCTATGAAAGCCTATAAAATTACCCTTGAAAATGCCCTAAACTCCTATGAAAGCCTATAAAATTACCCTTGAAAATGCCCTAAACTCCTATGAAAGCCTATAAAATTACCCTTGAAAATGCCCTAAACTCCTATGAAAGCCTATAAAATTACCCTTGAAAATGCCCTAAACTCCTATGAAAGCCTATAAAATTACCCTTGAAAATGCCCTAAACTCCTATGAAAGCCTATAAAATTACCCTTGAAAATGCCCTAAACTCCTATGAAAGCCTATAAATTACCCTTGAAAATGCCCTAAACTCCTATGAAAGCCTATAAAATTACCCTTGAAAATGCCCTAAACTCCTATGAAAGCCTATAAAATTACCCTTGAAAATGCCCTAAACTCCTATGAAAGCCTATAAAATTACCCTTGAAAATGCCCTAAACTCCTATAAAATTACCCTTGAAAATGCCCTAAACTCCTATGAAAGCCTATAAAATTACCCTTGAAAATGCCCTAAACTCCTATGAAAGCCTATAAAATTACCCTTGAAAATGCCCTAAACTCCTATGAAAGCCTATAAAATTACCCTTGAAAATGCCCTGAACTCCTATGAAAGCCTATAAAATTACCCTTGAAAATGCCCTGAACTCCTATGAAAGCCTATCCAAATGTGTGTCCTTGAGCACCAAAAGAACGCTTATCTCCGTTGCACTGGTCCTTGAGCCTGTGGTGGGAGGGAACCCTTCACCCCGGGACAAAGGGCCAGTGTGACATTCGGGTTACCACAGTTTACCTTCCCCAAGTTTCCCCAGGTACCTATTTATCAACCAGCCTCAAGGTGTATTATAAGTTTATGAACAGATATCGTTTATTGAAGGTCAATCTCGCTGATATAGCCGCACTAGACCCACAGAATCTCAGTAGCAGCGGGGATCATGTTTCTTAATGGTCCCTCTATGCGAGAAAAATTAGAAAAAAATCATCACTCACACAAACCATTTCATAATATATATATATCAAAGCATTTGTGATCAGTTTATGTATCATCTATTTTGGGGGGGTTTAAATCATGGCACAAATCTGGCCCGTCGCTGCTACATGGTAAAGCCACAAATTTGGCCCGTCACTGATACCGGGTTAACAGCTAGGCACACTATCCACTGCACCACGGACCTGACGGGGTAACTGATAAACACGTTCTTGGTATTCCCACTTGACTGTGAACCCAAGCAGCCCAGCCTCTCAAACCCAGGCCTGCAGATTAATATCACCACAGACCTGAGGGGGTAGCTGATAAACATGTTCTCGGTATTCCCACTTGATTGGACCAGCGTTGCCAAATTATCGTACTCAGCGCATTGTATTTTTGTAGTTTCTGACCGACAACTATAGCAAAAAAGGACGAAACCCATCAATATTTAAAAGTTTTAACGCTAACTTTAATTTCCTATCGTTATTTGTGTGGTTACGACATCTTGGAGCCTAAAAATGATAAATGCAATGTTCAATATATGACAATTTGGCAACGTTGCTGTGAACCCAAGCAGCTCAGCCTCTCAAGATCAGAGATAAGCCCCACCCTGGACAGTTACAGCGGCCCTTGACTTGCTAAAAATGAAAGAGTGACTTGCTTGCTCCAGGTGAAAGAATTACAACCCCGAAAGAGAAAATAAGGACATTAGATGAAAAGATGATGAAGAAGTAGAAGTAGCAGTAGTAGTAGTAGTAGTAGGGGAAGGTGGGGCAAATTTTAAATGGCACAGGTGGGTAATATGGACCAGCCCATTTTCTGTGTTTGTAGATTCTGCCAGCTATTGATAAGGATATGGACTTACTCCTCGGCTCATTAGTCACCTGTAACATCAGAGCAAGTTTGGACGCCGTCGTTTGTTTGTGTGTGAAAAATCCCAGGATATTTTATCATTAGCTGATCTATTTGTAAGGGTCTGATAAAATTGTGTTTGTAGGAATACTGTGACTCATAATTTCATGTGTTATTGCTTGATTCTTTGGTGTTACTCTGTGAATGAGTCTGACTACTGAAACATTCTTCTGCACCACCATTGTTCCACTGAGATTGTTGTTAACATTTTCATTGCCCTTGGGACAAAACGGCCCACTTAACAATAATCAATTTTTGCTGCTAACTAACTCACAACTTCACTGTTCTTTGTTTCTTTTATATGAATATTAATTTTATGTTCAGGAAGGTAATGTTACTTTTCATTTGTGAGTTCATGTTGTTTATGCTATTGAGCCAAAGAACAATTATTTTTGTAATGCATAAAGAACTTTTATGTTCAGAGAGGTAATTTCCCTTTCACTTGTGAGTACTCTCATGCGAGTTCATTGGTGTCCATGCTATTGAGCCACAGATCATCTATTTTTGTAATGGAATAAGAACTTTTTATGTTGAGGAAGGTAATATCACTTTTCATTTGTGAGTAGTTTATAAGAATTCATTGTTGTTCATGCTACTGAGCCTAAGAGCAATTATTTTCTAATGGAATAAGAACTAGATTATTTTAGTTTTATGTTAAGTAATCTTTCTAGTGTGATTCTCTATCAATACGTATGATTTGGCATGTTACCAAGCATTTCCATATGAGGGCCATTTTGCCCCATATGTGAGGTCCGTTTTGCCCCATTTATTTATTTTATTTTTTTAATTCTCATGAGTAAAGGATCCAAACTGGTTCTTCCAAAGAGTTCATTTTGTTTAATGATGAATAAAGATTGCAAAAACACCAACTATCTCTGAATATAGAACACAATTGCTACAAAATCTGAAGTGAAACCTTAAGGGTGCTGTTTTGCCCCACCTTTCCTTATTGTTGTTATTATTATCATTATAGTTAGTAGGCTTGTTGTAGTGTTCACGGGAATGATAGCCCCCAGATCTCGGTGAATCTTTGAAAGGGCGCAATTTAGGTCCTAAGCCCCCCCCCTGGATCCACCACTGAGTAGAAGTAGTAGTATTGGTAGTATTAGTATTATTATTATTAGTAGTAGTCAAAGAAGAAGAAGAAGAAGAAAAAGGTGAAGGTTCGCTGTCCACTTTAACGTTTGTCAAGTTTTTTTTTTTCCCATTTATTTATGTTTCTTTAAGTCACCCATAATATCAAGCAGTTTTCTCTAACATCTAACCTCATGGCAGACTAACAGAGGGGCAGTATACTTGTCTATGTATCACACTCCCTCTTACTTTTGGTCCTGGGAAATATCACTGTCATGCCTTTAACCCTGTAGCAGTGACGGGCCAAATTTGTGGCTTTACCGTGTAGCAGTGACGGGCCAAATTTGTGGCTTTACCGTGTAGCAGCGACGGGCCAAATTTGTGGCTTTACCATGTAGCAGCGACGGGCCAAATTTGTGGCTTTACCGTTTAGCAGCGACGGGCCAAATTTGTGGCTTTACCGTGTAGCAGCGACGGGCCAAATTTGTGGCTTTACCGTTTAGCAGCGACGGGCCAAATTTGTGGCTTTACCGTTTAGCAGCGACGGGCCAAATTTGTGGCTTTACCGTTTAGCAGCGACGGGCCAAATTTGTGGCTTTACCGTTTAGCAGCGACGGGCCAAATTTGTGGCTTTACCGTGTAGCAGCGATGGGCCAAATTTGTGGCTTTACCGTGTAGCAGCGACGGGCCAAATTTGTGGCTTTACCGTGTAGCAGCGACGGGCCAAATTTGTGGCTTTACCATGTAGCAGCGACAGGCCAAATTTGTGCCATGATATAAACCCCAAAAAATTGACGATACATAAACTGATCACAAATGCGTAGATATATATTATGAAATGGTTTGTGTGAGTGATGATTTTTTCTCATTTTTTTCGCTTAGAGGAACCATTAAGAAACATGATCCCCGCAGCTACCGGGTTAAAACTGTTTCTCTTACTAAGTTTCTTCTTGGTTGTGAATAGAAATTAAGGGAGTTTTTTCCTACAATCGTGTGGCTAAGGACAGGGAATGCAAGGCTGTGTGTAGATGAAGTTTGTGTCCACCTATCAGAATACAGGAAAGTCTTGATGAGTGTGAGGCCTATTTTTATTAACCTTTGATTTTGTTACAGATGAGAGGCAGAAGAGGAGGAGGAGGAAGAGGAGGAGGAGGAGAAGCAGAAGGAAAAGAAAAAGACCTAACCTAATCGAACCTAACCTAACCTAGTCTTGCAGCGAGGTGTTGGAGAAGAAGCAGAAGAAGAAGAAAAGGAAGAAGAAGAAAAAGACAACCTAACCTAACTGAACCTAACCTAGTCTTGCAGCGAGGTTTTGGAGAAGAAGCAGAAGAAGAAGAAAAAGAAGAAGAAAAAAAAGACAACCTAACCTAACTGAACCTAACCTAGTCTTGCAGCGAGGTGTTGGAGAAGAAGAAGAAGAAGAAGAAGACAACCTAATCTAACCGAACCTAACCTAGTCTTGCAGCGAGGTGTTGGAGAAGATGAAGAAGAAGAAGAAGAAGAAGAAGAAGAAGAAGGAGAAGAAGAAGAAGAAGACAACCTAACCTAATCGAACCTAACCAGCAGCTGTTACCCGCTTCTGACAAGGACTGCCTCAACAAACACTCCCACAGATCTTTAACCCGGTAGCAGCGGGGATCATGTTTCTTAATGGTCCCACCCTCACCCCTCAAACAAACCATTTCATAATATATATCAAAGCATTTGTGATCAGATTATGTATCATCTATTTTGGGAGTTTTATATCATGCCACAAATTTGGCCCGTCGCTACTACCGGGTTAACATGCTACCAAGTACCTTCAGCTCTGGCCAAGACCGGTACTCTCAAACACTCTCTGCCCTCACAACAAACATTCTCAAAGGATGAAAAGGAGATTAACTGGGTCATCATGAGGGTTTTTTCATGTTCACAGCACAGAGGCTTTGTCAAGGTATCACTAAGGTCATACAACTAGCCATGGAAATGCCCACCACCTCCATGAAAGCCTTATTGAAGGTGGGAGTGTAAGCCCTGACCTGCTTGACGATATGGGCCCAGATCTGAGGCTTTGGGGTGATGCAGGGTCTTGGGGCTAAGGAGGTACATTCACACTTTTCGTTTATCTTGTTTTCGAGTCAGTGTGTAGTTCAAGTGAGTGCCCTTAAATTACTTCACCCCCTTGAGGTCCACACAGATAATTTTGGCACGCAGGATGAATGGACGCAATGGGAATGAGGAAGGAAGAGGTGTGGAAGCAATGTTTGGAATCTGTGATGAATAACAGTGAGAAAGTGAAAGCAAAAGTGACCAGTGTAGGGGGTGAAGATTACAGGAACGGCACATCCACGAGGAGAGGTGGAGTGGGCTGAGGTAGAGAAGGTAATAAAGATGGTACAAGTAGGAGAGGCCGCAGTTGTATCTTGTACATAACAACAGAAATACAGGGGGGTCGCCTGATATGCGAACCACCTCATATGCGACCTCCTTCCTCCCTCCCTCCCCCCCTTGGGGGGTGGAGCACGTGGGAGCGGTGACTTGACTCGGTAGTAAGAGAAAAGTTTTTTTTTTTTTTTCATCATGTTCCCCGACTTCGCTAACATCCATTTCACCACAAATTGTTTGTGTTGTTGCTCTGGAAAGAAATAAACAAGGGAAATAAACAATCTATCATTTGGCAATTCTACTCTGGCTGGACGTGTTCTTCATCAATCTATCAGTAGCAGCCAGCCATCTCTGCTTGCTCGTGTGTCTGCTGTGTGTGTGTGTTAGCCTGTGGGCTGTTGTTGCATTGTTGTTTATTGTGTTGTTAAGAGAAGAACGAAAGAAAAAAGCAAGCAATTACATATAAAACTAATTTAAAAAAAATGCCCACTGACCATTAATTACATACTATATTTTGCTTTATATGCATCTTTATGACTAGGATAGGCTTCAAAGTTGACATATATTCATTTCTGTACTGAGATGTGGTTGTGGAGTGGATGTTGTGGATGTGTAATCTGGCTTGGCAGCAGGATGAGGTGCTGGAGGACATTAGGGCGGCCACCACTGTGCTGCCGTGCAAAGGGAAGGGCAGTGAGGGCAGGGATGGAGGGAATGCAAGAGCTGTGTAATCTGAATAAGAATACGAACACATACTTCAAATTCAAACGAATATGAATTCAAATACACTGAAATGGTTTTAATTTGAATACAAATCCGAATACTTCTTGAAAGCATTCATGAATACTTTCCACTGGAAAATACCAAAATACCTTCTTGACATAACTGGGTACAGCACTGCAACAGTAACCCTTGACACTACTCGTGCCTGGTGCCAGTGTTCAACACAGGGCCGTCACAGTTACCTTACAACGTGTAAGGAACAATGGCTGATATTTTTTATAATAAATTTTTAAGTATTCTTTAGATTATTCACAGAATACGAATATTTTTCCCTTGTGTTCGAATACCAATGAGAATACTTTGATTTTCATCAATAATTATTCAAATACAAATACAGTCATCCCTCAAATAGTATGGTTTCGGTTTTATACGGATTGTCATGGAAGAATTTTTTTATGATTTTAAAATTTCCCGCTCATCGCACCAAGTAGCCATGGCGTGAGTGGCAACACTGTTCTACCAAAACACCTGCTGAAAGCACCCAAAAGCGTTCGAGAAAGGTGTTCACCTTGCAGAAGAATTCAGACTAAGGAGAAGTTACGCTGTGGTAGGGAGATCATACCACGTGAACGAGAGCAGTGTTTGCTGTATCTATCTTTGTGTAAGAGAAATTCTTGCCGCAGTAACTGCCAGTGCTCCAAAAGTGCTTCAAGAGTGAAGATAAAGGCCGTCCTTTTACTAAGCCTCGTCGTTGCTATGGTGACGGCGTCTCACTCGCAGCAAAATGGCGTACGCTGATCTTCCTGGCGACGTTTAACATGCATTACTAGCTGTCCTGGCTGACGAACTCCTTACAACAGAATATGAAAAGGAAGCTGCAGTGGTTATGGTGGCACAGAGAGGTGAAATGCAGTGGAAACACTTATATGTGTTTGTTTGGGCCGCCATATTTGCTGATGACGTCAGCCAGCAGACGTGCTGAGTTGGCAACTCATGCTGCCATGTCACGCATCTGAGAGCACTCGGGATGTTCCGAGAGTTCCGATTCCCTCTCTCAAACACAGCCCAGGAGTGTTTCTAGGGGGGGCACTAATTATATACGGATTTTTGAATAGTACAGGAGTCCTGGGTCCCTAACCCCCGTACTATTTGAGGGATGACTGTACACCCAAACACAGTACTCGTATGTTCCAAAATGAACACCGAGTAAGGGTGAGGGTAACAGTTTCAGGGGACTGAGTTTAGGGCCAATTTCCCAATCCCTTTCTTTCAATACCAATGAGCGGTGGTCTTCACCACCAAAAAGACATCCAACCTCACAGTGGTCTTTTGCGGCGCAGCTTGTTTGCACCAGCACGGTACAAGAGACAACCTTTGGTAACGCAGGTCTGGGAGATGAGAAACCTCCCCCAATGGACCTTACCAAGGCAATTTATTAGCAAATAACACAAATTCTTACCCTCAAATGATTATACTATTCTTGGAGTAGGTGAAAAAATATTAAACAATACAATAACACACTGCAAGAGCTTAACTGTAATATGAGACAATATTTCAAAGAATTTGGATGACGACATGAACTCGCGTCAGCCGATGGTCAGCAAGCATCCTGCGAACTCAACACCTGCCACCACTGCTTGACCCATCACACTCCCCTGCTCAAACTCCTGTATGTAATGATCTTTTAGCCTGGGTATGCATACGACATATATAGTAAAGTGAAATCAGCCCTATTAGGTCAAGGATGAATATGAAAAATAAATGTGAAGAATAAAATGAAGTGTCCTGAATAAGCGTAGAGAATGAATGAGATGAATTAATGTGAAAAGTCTGTCTCACTGAAATGCACCGCTCACATCTGCTAAATAACAGCAGAAATATTTCTAGTTTCTGCGCCCCAGAAATATTCCTTTATTCAGCAGACTAAGTAATTTTCTCCAGGGTGCAGAACTAGGGAATATTTAGGCTATTAGCAGATTTGGGCAATGTATTCCAGCGAGACACTTCACATTTACTATTACCGTGTTTCCCGACATATAAGGCGCACCTATAATTTGGCAAGACATATTAAGAAAAAAATATAAAAACTCCACATTTTCCTTGAACTTAATGTGTATGCAGTATTAGGAGATTTAGGGGAGGCGGTGGCTGAGTTGACAGTGACAGCGCCGCGTTCAGGAGGACGCAAGTTCAATCCCCGCCCAGTGCCACCAAGCTGGGATTTTTCAGCCGCCGCCGAGTGGCTTAAAACTACCCACATGCTGTCCAGAAGACCACCTATCAACCCGGACTCTAGATTCTAGGATTAAAGATGAGCTCTGGGAGGGCAGCATGAGCCAATGCAAGATGACGCCACTATAAACACTCGCCTGCGCCAGCACGGGCTGGGCCGACCATCAGGACCCACCGGGAAGAAGCCTTGGACTGACCATCAGGAATTCAGGATCCACCGGGAAGAAACCTACCGGCGCAATAGGTTACGATGTAAAAAAAAATAAAAAATAAAAAAAATAAATTACCACATAACATGAACATGGGACCCAAGAGACAATCCAAAACACCTGCTTAAGCACCCCAAAGCATTCAAGAGAGGTATTCACCTTGCAGAAGAATTCAGATTTAGGAGGAGTTACGTTTTGGTATGAGTTACGTTGCGGTAGGGAGAGCATACCACGTGAATCCGGTTCCTGCCTGGCTCGGCTTCTACTCGCCTGCCAAAGTTGCCAGTTATGCATTTTCTGCTGTTGTGTTACCATGCTTGGCAACGGAGCCATCCTGGCAGCACTCCCTGATTGATTAATAGTTTATTGTTGCAAGGGTCAGCAAGCGAGCCACGTCATACTTTCACACTCTCTTTTACTCACTACCACGGTTTCTATTGCTCTCTAAATCATACTTGAAATAAGATACGAAATGGTAATTATGGAGATTGACTTCGCACCTCCAAAATACGACATTACGCCTCCATATTATATAGTTAAGGGACGCATATTTAAACTACTCCAACCGAACTTTAAATAGCCTGACCTCTAACGAGGGGGCTTCGCACCCCCTCGACACTGCACTGTGACTGCAGCAGAAAATGCATAACTGGCAACTTGGGCCCGTGGGTAACAGCTGAGCCAGGCGGGACCCGGATCCCGTAGGAGTGCCCAGGAGTATTTCTAGGGGGGGCACTAATTTTATACGGATTTTCAAATAGTACGGGGGTCCTGGGTCCCTAACCCCCGTACTATTTGAGGGACGACTGTATTACGTTCGGCCACCTTACAGTTATGACAATGACACCATATGTTGCTTTGTGCCCTTCTCTGTGTTCAAAGTGTTCCACTGTTGGTTGAAGAATTACAGTGCTCTTACCCCAAGCAGCTGTAACACTGAAATGGTAAACAAAAGGGTTGGTTGGTAGATTCACTCACTGCGCAGTGTGCAGGTGGTAACTTTCGCCGAGCTACTGAGGGAACTAATCACACGGGGATGCTACGTTCAATGGGCAATCTTGTTCTTGATCTTGACTTTCAGGGACTGTATACCTACTTTCAAGTAGAAATAGATGTTGATTCATTTTTACAATCATATTATGTTTTAATATAGTTATTTTTGCAATGAGAAAGAAAAATGCATTTACAATAAACACTTTAGTCATCCCAGATATCTGTTCTTTTGAACATGTCTCACAGAAAGCGTCAGCTGACCGGGCCACTGCACACCAGAAATACTCCCAGACTAATCTGCCCAATTGGGATGGCGGTGGCTGAACTGGTAGTGTACTGGGCCCACATTTACCGTGTGATGGACGACGCGGGTTCGAATCCCCACGCTACCACTCGGATTCTTCAGTCACCGCTGAGTGGCTTAAAACTACCCACATGCTGTCTTGAAGACCACCCATCAACCTGGACTCTAGAGGAAGCCGTCCAAGCGAATCAAGAACGAGTTCCGGGGGGCAGCATGAGCCAATGCAAGATGGCGCCACTATAAACATTCGCCTGCGCCAGAGCGGGCTGGGCCAACCATCAGGCCCCACCTGGAAGAAGCCTTGGGCCGACCATCAGGCCCCACCGGGAAGATGCCTACCGGCACAATGGGCAACAACGTAAAAAAAAAAAATAAAAAAATTAAAAAAAAAAGTCCACCCCACGGTCGCCGAACAGTCACGTCAGGCAGCACCCCGAACAGAAGTCAAAGGAGTGTCCAGCTCAAGGGCGCAATGTAAAAAACTTAACAAAAAAGGCCCGCTACTTACTGCTCCAGAACAGAGGTTAAAGGAGTGTTCAAAATCAGAGGTCAATTTCGGGAGGAGAGGTGTCCTGATACCCTCCTCTTGAAAGAGTTCAAGTCATAGGCAGGGGGAAATACAGATGAAGGAAGATTGTTCCAGAGTTTACCAGTGTGAGGGATGAAAGAGTGAAGATGCTGGTTAACTCTTGCATAAGGGGTTTGGACAGAATAGGGATGAGGATGAGTAGAAAGTCTTGTGCAGCAGGGCCACGGGAGGAGGGGAGGCATGCTGTTAGCAAGTTCAGAAGAGCAGTCAGCATGAAAATATCGATAGAAGATAGAAAGAGAGGCAACATGGCGGTGGAATTTGAGAGGTAGAAGACTATCAGTGTGAGGAGGAGAGCTGATGAGACGAAGAGCCTTTGATTCCACTCTGTCAAGGAGATCTGTGTGAGTGGACCCCCCCCCACACGAGATGCATACTCCATACGAGGGCAGACAAGGCCCCTGTAAATGGACAGCAACTGTGTGGGGGAGAAGAACTGACAGAGACGGTACAGAACGCCCAGCCTCGAGGAAGCTGATTTAGTAAGAGATGAGATACGAAGTTTCCAGTTGAGATTTTGAGTTAAGGATAGGCCGAGGATGTTTAGTGTTGAGGAAGGTGATAGCTGGGTGTTGTCAAAGAATAGGGGATAGTTGTTTGGAAGATTGTGTCGAGTGGATAGGTGGAGAAACTGTGTTTTGAGGTGTTGAAGGACACCAAGTTCCTCTTGCCCCCAAGTTCCTCCTGCCCCAATCGGAAATAATAGTAAGGTCTGCGGCTAAGCGTTCTGTTGCCTCCAGCCTTGAATCGTGAAGTTCCTGTAGGGTGGGTCTTCTATTAAAAGAAGTTGAGTAATGCAGAGTGGAATCATCAGCGTAGGAATGGATAGGACAGTTCATTTTGGAAAGAAGATCATCAATGAACAACAGAAAGAGAGTGGGAGATAGGACAGAACCCTGTGGGACACCACTGTTAATGGGTTTAGGGGAAGAACAGCGACCGTCTACTAAGGCAGAAATAGAACAGTCAGAAAGGAAACTGGAGATAAAGGTACAGAGAGGATAGAAACCGTAGGAGGGTAGTTTGGAAAGCATAGATTTGTGCCAGACCCTATCAAAAGCTTTTGATATGTCCAGCGCAATAGCAAAGGTTTCACCGAAATGGCTAAGAAAGGATGACCAAGAGTCAGTTAGGAAGGCAAGGAGATCACCAGTAGAACGTCCCTTGCGGAACCCATACTGGCGATCAGATAGTAGGTCAGAAGTGGAAAGGTGCTTTTGAATCTTCCGGTTAAGGATTGATTCAAAAGCTTTAGATAGACAAGAAAGTAAAGCTATAGGACGGTAGTTTGAGGGATTGGAACGGTCACCCTTCTTAGGTACAAGCTGTTTGAAGGCATACTTCCAGCAGGAAAGGTAGATGTTGACAGGCTGAGGCGAAAGAGTTTGACCAGGCACGGTGACAGCACGGAGGCACAATTTTTAAGGACAATAGGAGGCACTCCATCAGGTCCATAAACCTTCTGAGGATTGAGGCCAGAGAGGGCATAGAAAACATCATTTTGAAGAATCTTTATAACAGGCATAAAAGAGTCAGAAGGGGGATGAGTAGGAGGAACATGCCCAGAATCGTCCAGAGTGGAGTTTTTAGAAAAAGTTTGAGAGAAGAGTTCAGCCTTAGAGATAGATGAGACGGCAGTGCTTCCGTCAGGACTGAGGAGTG
>NC_066565.1:4115014-4163939 GCF_024679095.1 Eriocheir sinensis
ACCCTTTCTATTTCACTTTCTGTGTGTGTGTGTGTGTGTGTGTGTGTGTTTACAAGGGGAAATGAGAAGGGTGTGGGGAAGGAGTGGCAGAAGGGAGAGTCAGGTCAGGGCTTTGGTCAGGACCTGACCTGACTCACTTCTGCCCCTCCCTCCACACACCCTTCCCATTTCCCCTTGTGTGTGGGGGGAAGGGGGGGTGCAGTAAGGAGACAGGGTATTTGAGCGTACGCCCGTACCGAAGGTAAACGAGGATCAAGCCTCTACCTGTAACCCCTGAAACTACACCTCTTCCATCGTGAGTAGTGGGGGGGCTCTGGAGCTGCCCTGTGTAGGCCATTCGGCCTCTTGCAGTCTCCCTATGTTCTTATGTGTGTGTGTGTGTGTGTGTGTGTGTGTGTGTGTGTGTGTGTTCATATAATCTAATGGGGAAGGAGAAAGGGAGGAAGCGTGATAGAGTGAGAGATAAGACTAAAGATAAGAGAGTGTGAGAAAGGAGGAAACAAGGGAAGTGAGTGGAGGAAATGGGACGGGAAAAGAAGAGAGAGGTAGGGAGGGTCAGGTATAGGTGAGGAAAGAGGGGGAGAGAAAGGGTGTGAGTGGGAGGGAAAGAGATTAAAAGAGAGGTAGGGAGGGTCAGGTAAAGAGGGGGAGAGAAAAGATGTGAGTGGGTGGGAGAGAGATTAAAAGAGAGAGGTAGGGAGGGTCAGGTAAAAGTGAGGGAGAGAAAGGGTGTGAGTGGGAGGGAAAGTGATTATAAGAGAAAAACTGGGAGGGAGATGAAAGGAAAAGAAGAAAGAAATGAGAAGGAGAAAAATACGGAGACAGAGAGGGAGAAGAAAGAAAGGAAGTGGGGGAGGAGTGAACCAGGGAAAAGACTAACGGCGCAATAGGCCGCGACGGAAAAATATTAAAAAATAGCTTATTTTACCGCAAAATCCCGCGATATAGCGAAAAATCCGCAATACAGCGAGACCGCGATAAGTGAACCGCGATATGGCGAGGGATTACTGTATTTGCGAAAAACGGTATGTCATAGGGTCTGATATGGACATAGCTGGGCACGATAACAGAAAACGTTATTCCCGATAGCTGATAATGGAAAACCTTATCGGTGATAACCGATATTCATTAACTGGAGACACAAATATAGGCGATAACCGATACCCGATATAAATCCACAATTCCGATACTAGCTAGCGATAAGTCCGATAGGCGAAAACGATACTATATTGATATTTCAAATAAAAAAACATAGATGAATTCACATTTTCATTATCCGTATTTTAGAAAACTTACGAAACCTGAAAACCACACGTTGACACATACCTGTGGACGGTAATACTAGAAACGCCTGAACCGGTGTTGTGTTATTTTGCGTCCCCACCGTCAAAGCTGGCGCTTTTGTTTACAAACACTGGTCTCTCGTGAACTGTGCATGCTCAGACCAGCAAGCGTAGACCTGTACAGTCTCACAAAGCTTTTCAACCGTAATTAAGAGTTACTGGAAGGCTGAGTCAGACAAACAGTACCACTACCACCATCCCCGCTGTTTCCAGAACGACACTCTTTACGAGTTGTATTTATATGTACAGAGTGTGGTTCCTAAAACAGCGAGGATGGTGGTACTGTATGTCTGATTCAGCCTTCCAGCAACTCTTAATGTGTTAAAAAGCTTTGTGAGACTGTACAGGGCTACGCTTACTGGTCTGAACATGCGCAGTTCACGAGAGACCAGTGTTCGTAAACAAAAGCGCCAGCTTTTGACGATGGGACACCAAATAACACAACATCGGGTGCCTTCAATACCATGGCATGCTCACCAACGAATATGGAATATCAAATTTGAGGGACTGAATAATCATTTTTTGGGCAAAGTTAAATTACTTTTCTCTTCGATATATTGAATTTTGAGTCTAAGATAGAAAAATAACCTTGTGTTTTAATGTTGATAATCTAAGTATGAAATCTCTTCACCGAAGGTATTTCATACCCCGAAGTTTTTTCATACAATTCCGGGTGCCCGGGCCACGCATGCGCAGTAGGGAGGAGACAACTTTTTTTTCTGAGAGGCAGAAAAAAAGTAGCGATAATCGCTGGTTTGGTTACAAAAGCAACGAAGATACCGATATATATTTAAATAAGTAGCGGATGACCGATAATCCGATTTTGTTATCAGCGATAAAGTATCGCGATAACTTATCGCGATAACGCCCAGCTATGGATATGGATAGTAGTAAGGTATCATGATTAGATATTAGATCATTTTAATTGATATTTACTACTGTATACGGATTTATCTGCAGGGCACTCGGGCAAGCTGAACTTTGGCGCCCCGCAAGTAAAAAAATATAAAAAATTCACAAGGACAAAAACTGAACATGTAAAATGAAGAGTTTACTACAATATATATACAAGCTAAAGAAAACAGTTCAAACACGGCATCAAGGTTTCAAATCCTTTCATTAAGTTAATTAATATTACTAGGAGAGAGAGACCATTATTACTGTATCTACATTACTGGCAATATTCACACATTGTTACAGACGAACACCGAGTGGAGGATGGTTGAGTGAGAAAGTTTGAAGGGTTCCGTTGATCTTCTGGATATCTGTACTACTGCCTCAGCAGAACAGAGTAAGCTACAGAGGCCGTAGCACTTCGGCAATGAGTTACACCCTTGTCGGTGACTTAAAAATAAATCTATAATCAAACTCACTATGACAGGTAATGAATGCTGACAAAGTTTGCATACTGTATTCATAGTACAAAGAAAAGCAAGCGAATTAATAATATAATAAGTTAAAAACAAGTAAAACAAACACAAAAATGAAGCATTCAAATCGGTAGAGAATCGGAACAAACTGATGGTGGGTTTTTCTAGACCCTTATGGTATCTAGTGTTCATCTACTTTTCCTGTGGATAAATTACTGTTTTTAACAAACACTGTACAATAATATATTGTGTTTAAACAGTATTTGGACAGCTTGCAACAAATTACATTACTACTTATGTTTATATATGACTTACAAATAAAGCAACAATCAGTCTCAGTGGGACAGGTAACGAATGCTGACAAGTTAGCATATTGCATTTATGGTACAAAATAAAAGAAAGCAAATTAAGAATTTAATAAGTTAAAAACAATAAGAAACAAACACAAAAATAAGGCATTCAAATATGTAGCCTACAGAATCTGAACAAACTGAGAAGCATTTTAGTTAAATAGGTACTTCACACTTAGTTACTACACTGTGCACACTTATTCACTTCACCTGCACTGAGCTCTGTTTTTCTGCATACTTTGCTTTCACTGACTTGCTTTCCTTTTTCTTTTCTTCACTTTAGCTTACTCTGGTTTTTCTTTTGGCTTTCCCTTCTCTGTCCTTTTCTTAGTTTCCACTATTACACCTTTCTTTTTGCTCCTCTCATTGCTCAGTTCTTTTTTCCAAACACTGCACCAAAAACATTTTTGTCCACATCAACACTTGTGATGTGATGACGTTACACCATGACGGGGCAAGCTGACATCAGCCATAGGCTACTCTTAAACACTGGATAAAATGCAAAATACAAATAAATAACTTCAGATTGCATAAGTAATATTTAATATAATTCAAAGGTCACTAAAACATCATTAATCATTGCAAATAAACTTACAGATATGCAAAGTCTTATGGACAAGGACGATCACAATGCCCACGTCCCAAGCCGCACGCGGCCCACCTTAGGCAACATGTACAAGTAGACGGTCATGTTAATTTCCTTGTCCTTGTCAGTTGGCTCACCTGTGTTCGTTCCTTGGCCAGCAGTCTGTGGCTGGCGGTGTGCTGCAGGTGTTGATCACAGGGAAGATGCACGTGCACCAGTGATGACTGGACCTTCACAGACTACCTAAGTTGAGTGATAACAGACATTGGATGCCCTCAAAGCGATGGCTGGGGACTGCATACAGCCAGCCACACACTGCTGCCCGTGGAGCTTACAGCACACTTACTCAAGTGCTCCTTTAGTAGCAGTCTTTGGGTGGTGGCAAGTGGTCACCAGCCATCACTTGGAGGGTAGAGTGTTATCACTCAATTTATAGTGGTCTGTGAAGGTTGCAAGGTCTGCCTCGCCGAACCACTCATCTCAGCACGATCAGCACAGTCCATAGATATTTCAGGATGAGTTTCAAATCATTACATGTTTCCAAGTCGTCTTGACGAGGCCGATATGTTCGGAGGTGATGCCTTTCCTCTCGCTGTAATCCGCCATGTTGCTATACTTGAAGTTTTTTAACAGTACTATGAGAGCCCCTCACCTGTCTTAAATTTTTCGCCCGCCAAGTGCTCCAGCTCCAGCGCTTAGCCGCTCACCGCCATTTTAAGTAGAGGTCTTAACGATTCTTAGCCGTTAAGTGTTCGTAGCTATTCTTATAATTTTTGTGCATACGGAACCTGGTCACTATAACTACTGCGGGCAGACACACTTCTGAAGTGGGTCTTCATGTGCCTGGCAATGTCACGCTTTGTCTTAAAGACCTTTCCACAGACATCACACTTGAACTCTCTAAGGCCATAGTGCCTGAAGACGTGTTCTTTAAGGTGTGACGTCACACTGAATTTCTTCCCGCACTCTTCACACTCAAGATCTTTTACACCAGTGTGTGTAAAAGTGTGTATATCAAGGGTACTCTTCAGGCTGAAATTTTTCCCACATACCTTACATTCAAAGTTCTTTACACCAGTGTGTGTAAGGGTGTGTCTATCAAGGGCACTCTTCCGGCTGAAATTTTTCCCACAGTCCTTACATTCAAAGTTCTTTACACCAGTATGTGTAAGGGTGTGTCTCTCAAGGGCACTCTTCAGGCTGAAATTTTTCCCACATTCCTTACATTCATAGTTCTTTACACCAGTATGTGTAAGGGTGTGTCTTTCAAGGTGACAGTTGTAGTTGAATTTTTTCCCACATTCCCTACATTCATAGTTCTTTACTCCAGTGTGTGTGAGGGTGTGTTTATCAAGGGTATTCTTAGTGAAGAAATTTTTCCCACATTCCTTACATTCATAGTTCTTTACACCAATGTGTGTAAGGGTGTGTCTATCAAGTGTACCCTTCCGGGTGAATTTTTTTCTGCATTCCTTACATTCATAGTTCTTTACTCCAGTGTGTGTAAGGGTGTGTCTATGAAGTGTACCCTTCTGGCTGAATTTTTTCCCACATTCCTTACATTCATAGTTCTTCACACCAGTGTGTATAAAGGTGTGATATTTAAGGCCATCCCTTGAGGTGAATTCTTTTCCACACTCCAGACACACAAACTTCCTCTCTCCTTTGTTGCTGGAGTTGCCAGCAGCAAGTTGCTTCATCTGATGACCTCTGACCCTCCTGCCCCCTGCAGCAGTCTGCTCCTGCTTGTCCTGGCCACTCATGCTGCTGTCCAGCCCTGCAGGTGAAGCGGCCCCAACCTCTGCGATGATTGACTGTGTTGCTGTTGTCCTCGTCCTTTCCTTGTTCTCTGTTCCTCCACACAGACGTAGTGGGCAGCCTGTCTTACTGAGGAAGGTGGCCCCAACCTTTGCAGCAGCAGCCTTGGAGTGTGTTACTTACTTTGGTTGATTTTGCCTGTTATTGGCACAGTTAAGGTGGGTCTCCACTGATTCCAGGCACTTCCCCTTCCCCTGCTCTCTGGATGACTTCAGGCAGGGTGTTGTGGAGGCAGCTTGGGTAGCATGGTGTGGGTGGTTCATCTGATAGCTTGCTGAGCTACTTGTCCAGTTAATATATGAAGGACTCTACTGGTAACCCTGTTAGGTCTCTCAAACTTCTTGGCAAGCAGTTAAAGAGTCTGGTACCGGTCTGGTACCACAGTATATTGTCTTGTCTCTTTGGGTGTTTCCCTGAGTGCCCTTCACATAGCACAACCTTCCTCTTCTTATATGAACGTTCACCTCCACACCTACATCGGGCACTATTCCCTCGTTCTCTTTTCACCTGCGGGAAGTTGTTGTTGTCGTGCTGGCTCGGCCGTCAGTGCGGTGAACAGGAAGCGTAGTCACAGTCGTGGCAGCAGGCAGTTTGGGGACAAGGATTCTTATTTGTCTTCAATGTTTTGTGGGGCTGGTTAGGCCACGGGACCACGGCCTCTTCTTCTGTATCTTTTCTGGAGTGTTTTAGGGGCCAATTACTTCTTCTTTTGGAGTGTTTTATGGGGCTAGTTAGGCTGCGGGACCACGGCCTCCAGAGCCCCGTCAGTGGTGGATGCTGTCACTTCACGGTGGCGCCTCGGCGTTGTTGTTGTTGTTGCTCTTGCTCTTGCTGTACAGGTGACCCGTTGAGACTGGAACAAATGGAGGATGCAAGATTAGCAAGGAAAGTATACTTGTGGAGTATAAGAGATGGCAAATAAAAATATGAAATAATAGATGATAGACAAGAAGGTTAGGTAGGTGGGTGTACTGAGAGGATTGAGCAAAGGAAGAATGAGATGGAAAGAAAAAAACCTCGACTGTGGTAGGGAGAAAGAGGAGGTGAAGTGTGGTATGGTATGAGCCTGGGAAGCTCCTGGATCTTTTTCTTCCGTGCTAGAGCGCAGTGTCGTGTGAAGATGTGGAAGATACTATAGATGGTCTGAGTAGAGCATGATGTGACAGGGGTGTGGTGTGTGTGGTGTGGACGATGTGCACAGTGAATGATGTGGTGCAGGAATGCAGGAAGAGGATGAAGATGATGCATGTATTTTTGAGGTGGATGGATGTGAACGGGAGGAGAGAGGAGAGTGGAGTGGGGGGTGATGAAAGGGGAGATGGGTGGACGTGAGAGGACAGTGGCAAGGTGATTGAGGCAGTGTGGGGCAGTGGAAAGATGTAGGGAGGGAATGTTACCCTGAGAAAGAACATTTCCTTGTTTTGTTTTTCACATTTTATTTCGCCGGTTGGAAAGGCTTGGCTAGAGAAATCCTGAGAAAGCTGTGACTACAAGATCAAGATCAAGATCATGGAGAGTCAGGCCTTCGTATCGGCACAACCTGTAAAAATAAAACAACACAAGCAGTATCCATTACAAATCTTCCAATTCCCTATTTCTTGCACACCACATCTTTTCCAGAAAACTCTTCATGGCTTCTATAATTCTATCATTTGCTTCATCACTCAGTCCCAGCAGCAGCAGCATCCATTCCCTCTCCGTTCTTGCAATCCTCCCATTCACATCCCAGCCCATCTCACTCAGTGCCACCCTCATCATCTCCGTCCTTTCTCTCCGGTGTCTCCCACACACCAGTATCACATAGCACGACATACTTTTCCACAGGGCACAGAAGTTATCATCTATGCTGATGACATTCTCATACAATGTGATACCCCTCGAACCCTGACCTCAGCCTTGCACCATCTTGAGGAGTTGTGTGTGTGTGTGTGTGTGTGTGTATATATAGGATTAATTATTAATATACATCCAAGACTAAATTTCACTCACGTCTCAGAGTCTGCACTCTCTCTCTCTCTCTCTCTCTCTCTCTCTCTCTTGCCGGCCCCCATCTGTAAATTCCACTAAGCTAGAACGTGTACAGAGTTACAAATACTTAGGCGCACAGATTAGCTTCAGGAAACCAGCCCTTTGTACGTGTTGAACATGTCCAAGCTGCCTGCCTCCCTCGAGATCGCTTCGTCCCACTGCGAACCTTGGCAAACAGGGGCCTTGGGGTTGGAATTCCAGTACTTCGCATGTTTTATATCACTGTTGTCAGATCTTTAATAGACTATCATTTTATGTCCAAATTAACCACTTATTCTCACACTGAGGCTGTCCATGTCTATTGTGACGGGTCTGTTAACGGCAGCAAATCTGGGTGTGGCATATTCATCATATTCATTCGTGACAACACTACCCATGAAGAATGTGCTGACACTGTGATTCCCAAGCGTCTGCCTGATAATTTGTCTTCCACCAGTGGTAGACACAGTGCCTCTTATGATTTAGTTGTCATGCGACTGCGGCTTGGTACTGTGTTACTTGGGTTCCCGTCGCCGTCAGCACAGACCGTGGAGGAGGAGGAACAATGTAAAACAGCTCTTCCTTAGTAGTACACTTCCTCTGACTCTTCACTTACCACTAGCTTACTATGACTGGGACTAGACTCTCTCGCCCTCTTCTCTATATATATCCAGAACAGTAGAATATAACATATTACAGTATATTTTTCAGATTCAGAAACATGTAGCACAAATATATGCGAGTATATGGCTCCTGCCTGGCCGCCTGGCCTGCCCCCGCCCCCTGGGGACGCTCGCCCTCCTCGCCTCCCTTTCCTCGTTTTTCCCTTCTCCTTCTTCTGGCCAGCACAACAGTACTATTAGGAGGTGAGCGGTGCCACACCCTGGATCATTATATATGTGCTGGAATGTCCCTTGGTGGCACCTTACAGACCACGGGGTCACTATGATGTTGCAGAAATGGTCAACTGGCTTGTAAATAAAGATGTTCTCCCAACCATTCTTAGAGACCACCCCAATTTTGCCCATCCCTACTGATCCAGTGTGTGGCTGCCTCCTCCTGATGGGTTATTAGCATTAATGTTACTCAGTATTTATTTATTTATTTAACTGTTGACCTCTGATGGCTGTGACTAGAAATGTTTACATAACGTAATTATATGTATTTTTCGATCATTTTGTATGCTATATGTTATTATAATGTCTTGTCTGGAGGATGAGATGGCATGACTTTTCATCTCCCTTGTTGTAATTCTCTGCAACAATAAACCTCAATCAATCAATCAATCAATCAATCAATCACAAAGGCTTAGTGCGTAGTTTTGGGCCCTTAGTGCGTAGTTTTCAGAACATTGCGATCCACAAAGCTCGCGCGGTAATGCCTACCAACGAATCGATGACGTCACGGGTTAGCGCGCGATTCACAAACCTTTAACGCGCTCTGTGTGACGCTAAATATGTTGTTAAATAACTACTGCCTCGGATCGAGATGTAGTAAACGCTAACAATATTATCATATATTTACCTACGTATAAATGCTTATAAATCGCGTTTTTCAACTTGATATATAACTTTGCGAGTAGAGGAAGCCCATTTCTTTATAAAATGATGAGATATACACACTTTGAGAGGCATAATGATAAGTGTGGGCGGTATGGCAACACCGACGCCCGGCCGGGGGATTGCCAGACCTCCCTCCTCTTTCATCTTCCTACCTCCTCATCCATTCGATAATCCATTCATCTCTACATTTGTCCCTCTGTGGGACCATGGACCTTTGTCGGGTGACACCCCATGAGTTAGGCTGCAGTATATGGCAAGACAGTCTCAACTTTACCATGAATCGGAAGGATATTGAAGTTTAAGAAGATTGTGCTGCAAAGTTGTAGAAAATGAATGTTAATGAAACTTGAGAAACGTAAGCATCGATATATGGTAGACAGCAACATTTCTTAGTACATTTTTTATAACATATTTCTCAAATATTTATTTTACTAGCTGTATACTATTTGCCAACTCAACAGCTGCCTAATTTAATTACATATCGTTAGCAATCAAAAAAGCGCAAAATCTGATTCTGAATGAGTGACTAGATTAATAAGTAATGGTTTTCTAATACATTTTATATGGAGTGAACCAGATTGTTTACGCGGTGCATTGTGGGTAAAACAAATGCTTAGTAAGCTATCCCTATTAGCCTATATAGGTTGAGCCACTGTACGTAACACCCATATACAGCACAAATCCCCATTTTCACTGAGCACGCTGCGGTGAGAACACAGTGAAGTGAACCAGTTTCCAGCCCAGCACCATTTGTGTACAGTCGCGCCACGAAGTGTTGACACAGTTAGTTTTCATAATCTTTCGGACACGGAGCGTAGGCTGGCGACATCTGGCAACTACCCTCGGGGAAACATTCTCTATCGACTTTTATAAAACTACTTAATTTTAAACTCTTCAGTTTTACACACACCTAATAAATATCAGTGACTCCCTTAAATGCAATGAAAACTTGACAGTGTACTCTATGTGAATGTGGCGAAGAGAAACGTATTGGAATGATAGGCCATGTAGCCACCCACATTCACTTACAGAGTCGCCGGGGTTGAGTAGGGGTCACTTCACTATTCATACCTACAAGTTATATAAATAATATTATTTTGATCAGATGTAGGCTACTCGACAGTGATGAATGGAAGAAAATGATTGGCTAGCAGTGCAGCGCTGGCCAAGCATCGTCTCTACCCATACAATAGACTATAGAGGTTTTCCAGTTACGTCACGAAATGGCGTCGTCTGCACCTTGTACGTCGTTTGCAAACCCGCTGGTGGTCACCTCCCCAGCAGAGTGAGCAGACGCACCACGTGTGCCCCATCCCCAAGTCACTACCCGCGGGCAAATGGCAGGACCTTCAGCATCATTTGTGTTCAGTGATTACGCGAGATCGCTTGAGAATGCTGCGAAGCTAAATACATCGTAAAAAATCAGTGCTTTTGGAGGAGGAGACTGATAGACTGGCTGTCTTGCTGGCTGGCTGGTTGCCTGGTGGGTTGATTGGCTGGCTGGTTGAGTGGCTGATTGGTTGTTTGGCTGACTGTCTGGCTGGTCGGTTGACTGGCTGTCCCTCTGCCTGGCCGATCTCCTGTTGCTGACCAGTGATGCCCAGGTAGGTAGCACAGGCACAGGCAAACAGGTGAGGGCAAGTGACGACAGGTGAGGGCAGGTGACGGCAAGTCACCTTACACTACGCACTCTTGGTCACTTCCCTGCGTACACATATACTCCACCCAGCACTGAGCTCTGTCCCTCTGTGCACTTTGCCTCCACTGAATTTCCTTTCCTATTTTCTTCCCCTGCTTGAGCGCCGCCATACATGTTTACCTCCGCCAGCTCATGTAAATCCCGTTCTAGATCGAGTAATCCCCCGCCACACAGTAAGCTGTATATGGACCCGGGGCAGCCGCCACCAAGGTTTGCTTTGATAAGTGACCACCACCACTGACCACCAAGATGGCCGTGCAGGCCGGCGCTACCCCCGCACCCCCACTAATGACGTCAGCTGCAAAACCTCTATATCGCGTCGTCTGTCGCGTGTCTCGTGCAACTTTGAATTATATGTCTGGCCACTTGTCGATACTTCTCTTTGAATTTCACCGTTAATTAAAAATATAGACAATTGATTTTGTGATTTTTTTTCTTCAGAATCTCGCTGATTTCACACACTCAAGATTTATATAGTCATGCATGAATGTCGTTCCCGATGACGTCATCATCAAATGAGAGTTTATTATATAGTATTTATTTCCCATTTCATCAAATGAAGTGCAGCTAATTATTTTTTTCCTACTATTTTATTATATAGGGTTTATCACTACATTGAAAGAAAGAGCAATGTATTTGTGCAGTTATACATATACTTAGTCTTAACATAGAACTCATTTGACTCTTTTAATGTCTTGAACGAAAACCGTATCAAGATGTTTCGGCCGAGCTGCTTCATATATCGTTATAAGGTAAAAACTTCCATTCTATTCAATTTATTTCCTTTCTCAATATCATATTTTGTGTATCTTTAACAAAATCACTCCTAAACATCCCTTCCCTTCGAATAATATTATGTATTATTTGAACGAAAGTCATTGCAAACTGTCTCAACACTTAGTAGCGCGACTGTACATGTGTGACGTCATCCGCGGTGCATTGCGGGTAAAACAAATGCTTAGTGAGCTATCCTTATAGTATATAATCCTTGGGACTGGCTGTCTCATATGACTGTTGATTGGCTGGCTATAGGTATGGGCCCGAGCGCGTATAGTTCCGAATAATGCATCCGGGGTAGGGGTGGTAGTGCCAGCTAGCTCAGTGATGTTGAATATATCCTACCGATGCGCAGCCCGTCGATGACGTCACGAGAAAGTAGCTCTCAGGGGCGGTTCCTATCCCATTCTTTCACAATCCAGCGGTAACTAGATTATTTTCAAAGAAGGAAGTATCTCTCTCTCTCTCTCTCTCTCTCTCTCTCTGGGTGTGTGTGTGTGTGTGTGTGTGTGTACACACATTATTAAAAGAAAAAGAAAGAAGTAAACTGGAGAGAGAGAGAGAGAGAGAGAGAGAGAGAGAGAGAGAGAGAGAGAGAGAGAGAGAGAGAGAGAGAGAGAGAGAGAGAGAGAGAGAGAGAGAGAGAGAGAGAACATTTATTAGAAAATAAGAAAAAAGATAAAATCATAGAAAAAATTGAAAAGGGGCAAATGATTAAATATACCTCTAAGATTTTTTTTTTTTTTTTTTTTGGTATTTCGTTGGGGATATACCCCAAGGGAGGATCTAAGTTAAAGTGCAAAAAAATAACGAGTTAATGATATTAAAAAAAAAAGATAAATGAACAGTAATTAAGTTAAAAAGAGACAGTGTGTGTATGTGTGTGTCCTCCTCCTCTTCGTCTTTCTCTTGTTATCTAAGAACACGCTTAAGGGGGTAGGCATGCTAAATACGATGAAAAATTAAACTACTTTACTTAGGTGTCTGAAATTTTTATTGAAAACTAGTCTCACTTCAAAACCCTCTGTGTCCAAATTTGGAGATGATACCTGTAAAAATAAATGAATGAAAACTAATTTTTGAAAAATTTTGTAGCATTTTTAATTCGCCTAAGGATCCAACACCAATGATCAGTTTCCATCCAAACACTGCCTAGCAATTCCTTTTTTGATTATATTTCAATCCTCCGATTCTATTTTTTTAAATATATATATTAGTTTTTATGTAACAAGGCAAGAAACATTCCACTTAGAAAAATCCCGTTTTCTATGAACTTTGAAAATCTTTAGCTATTTTTTTTTTCACACCAAGAAAAAATGTAAAATCGGAGATTTATAGGGCATTATCTGACAAGTAATATGCCACAAGAATGGTGAAAATTGGTCAACAAATAAAAAAAGTTATAGCAACTTGAATTGTAAAAACTTACGTTTTGAGAAAACGGCATCTGAAGTTGAGTGTGTCAAGAGCGCCACGTGCGTGCCCTTTTTAAGGGGGAGAAAAAGAAGATAAGGAGATTGAGGCAGGAAGATAGCAAATTAAAAATAATGTGGCACACACACACACACACACACACATATATATATATATATATATATATATATATATATATATATATATATATATATATATATTTTTTTTTTTTTTTACGTCGTTGCCTGTTGCACCGGTAGGCATCTTCCTGGTGGGGCCTGATGGTCGGCCCAAGGCTTCTTCCAGGTGGGGCCTGATGGTCGGCCCAGCCTGTTCTGGCGCAGGCGAGTGTTTATAGTGGCGCCATCTTGCATTGGCTCATGCTGCCCCCCGGAACTTGTTCTTGATTCGCTTGGACAGCTTCATCTAGAGTCCAGGTTGATTAGTGGTCATCAGGACAGCATGTGGGTAGTTTTAAGCCACTCGGCGGTGACTGAAAAATCCGAGTGGTAGCGTGGGGATTCGAACCCGTGTCGTCCATCACGCGTTGAATGTGGGCCCAGTACGCTACCAGTTCGGCCAGCGCCTACATATATATATATATATATATATATATATATATATATATATACATATATATATATATATATATATATATATATATATATATATATATATATATATATATATATATATATATATATATATATATATATATATATATATATATATATATATATATATATATATATATATATATATATATATATATATATATATATATATATATATATATATATATATATATATATATATATATATATATATATATACAATTGGACGGAAGGAAGGAATGAGGGAAAGTTAAGATTGTCTTGCCATATCTGCAGCCCAACTCATGGGCAGTTACCCGACAAAGGTCCATGGTCCCTCCACGGAGGAACAAATGTAGAGATGGATGGATGGATGAGGAGGTAGGAAGATGAAGGAGGAGGGAGGTCTGGCAATGCCCTGGCCGGGCGTTGGTGTTGCCATACCGCCCACACTTATCATATACCTCTCAAATATTATCTTATCATTTTATAAAGAAATGGGCTTCCTCTACTCGCAAAGTTATATTTCAAGTTGAAAAACGCGATTTATAAGCATTTATACGTAAATATGATAATATTGTTAGCGTTTACTACACCTCCGAGGCAATAGTTATTTAACAACATATTTAGCGTCACATAGATCGAGCGCGTTAAACCTTTGTAAATCCGCACGCTAACCCGTAATGTCATCGATTAGTTGGTAGTTATTACCGTACGAGCTTTGTGTATCGCAATGTTCTCAAAACTACGCACTAAGGGCCCAAAACTATGCACTAAGCCTTTGTGAATCTAGCCCCAGCTGAGCGTGTCCGTCTTGTATTGCCGACTGGCGGCTGGGTAAACATCATGTTGGCGCCAAAAAAACAAGGAATGATGGATGCAGATAGTAAAATTTGGAGCCGGGAGGCCGAGGTGGCATTGTTAGAGCAAGTGGGGCAGCATCGACACCTATGGGACCCACAAGATAATAAGCTCTACAAGAAGCAGAGTCTACGCAAAACCACTTTTGAGAGAGTGGCAGCAACATTGTGGGAAATGTTTATCTCTTTGTGAGATATCGAAGGGGGTAAGGAACGATTATTTTTGTGTATTATATAATCACACTATGTAATGCCTGGGGGTTGGGATGGCATGTTCCTCCCTTCTCCTTTTCTGTTAAATGCAACAATAAACAATCAATCAATCAATACTATTTATGATAAAACTTGTTTACTTAAAGTATTTCTACAATATTAGGTTAATGGACCTAACTCATTGTGGTTTTAAGATATGGAAGTAGCCTTTTGGGGTGTCTGGGATGAATTGATGCCCTTGCATTTACTAGTTAATTGAAGGTGAAATACAATGAATTGCAATTACTAGTTAATTGAAGGTGAAATACAATGAATTGCAATCTCAATCATCAGAAACCAATAACAGGCAATGTCTCACGGCACAAATTGGGGACCTGGCACCCAAAAACTCACACCATAACCGCCAACCTAATTGTATGAAGCATACTAGATTACTTGATGATTGGAGTGAATTATCATTTTGGGGGCAAAGTTAAATGATTTTTCTCTTTGAAATAGTTATTTTTGAATCTAAAATACGTCTTGATGCTCCCAGCGGCTCCTCCCACGTGTGAAGGTACTTGCTCCCGAGAGCACCCAGCTGGTCTAGCCACTAGATCGTCATGGCTGTATTGCCGGCCAGGAATTGCCACGTGTAAAGCCACCTTTAGTGTTGCCTTGCTAGTCGTTGGTAACGCTGTCAGGTGGGGCAGGGTGCCGGGGTGGGGTATATTGATCACTTGCCCGCCACCAGCCATGGATGATTCACGCACTTCACCATGTACATATATATATATATATATATATATATATATATATATATATATATATATATATATATATATATATATATATATATATATATATATATATATATATATATATATATATATATATATATATATATATATATATATATATATATATATATATATATACACGAGGTGCATTCAAAAAGTGTCCAACCTTGGTCCATAAGAGCAAAAATAATATACCGTTCAGTAATTTCTTAGCGTGATAGGCTATGCCCCTCTTCACCGCGCATGCAGGTAAATTTTAGCGTCTGTAGGTCACGCCAGTTCCCGGCTGTGAAGCCTATAGTACAGAGGTCCAGCATACTTCCGTCGGATTTTTGTATTTAGGCAACATGTCTGAGCGCATCGAACATCGATATTGCATCAAGTTTTGTCAGAAGCTTGGTGATACGCAAGTGCAAACTATCCACAAGATTCAGCAAGCCTTTGGCGATGAGGCTATGGGCATTACACAGATAAAGGAGTGGTATAACCGCTTCAAACAAGGGCAAACCTCTGTCGAGAGCAATGCACGGTCTGGCAGACCATCCTTCAGCAGAAACGAGGAATTCATTGAGAATGTTCGCCGAATGGTTATGGAAGACCGTCAAGTAACCATCAGTGAGATTGTAGAAGTTGGAATAAGCACAGGATCAGTTCATACAATTTTAACCCAAGTTGCTGTTGGAGCTGCAGAAACACCTCTGCCTGGAAATTGCTCAGGACCTGCTTGACTGTGCTAACAATGACTCTGACTTTATGAAGACCATCATCACTGGTGATGAGACATGGGTTTATGGATACGACCCGGAAACGAAATTTCAATCATCACAATGGAAGCATCCCGCATCACCAAGACCCAAAAAAGCACGACAGGTTTGCAGCAATGTTAAAGTAATGTTGATATGTTTTTTTGACTCCAGTGGTATTGTACACCATGAATACGCACAACAAGGACAAACAGCTAATAAGGAGTACTATCTTGAGATTATGCGTCGCCTACGTGGCGCTGTGCGGCGAAAAAGAGCGGGAATGTGGGCGGCGAAAAACTGGAAGCTTCACCACGATAATGCGCCGGCTCATTCTGCCCAGCTGATCCAAGGTTTCCTGGACAAAAACAACACTCCACTTGTTCGACACCCTCCCTATTCTCTGGACATGGCACCTTGTGACTTCTGGCTGTTCCCTAAACTGAAAACAACCCTGAAAGGGAAGCGTTTTGAGACGCGAGAGGAAATAATGAGAAAAGCGACGCGACGACAGAGCTTACACTATTACAGTTAAGGATTTCCAGAAATGTTACCAACAGTGGCAGCACTGCTGGGAGAAGTGTGTGAACTCCCAAGGAGAGGACTTTGAAGGTGATTAAATAAAAGTTGTGATATATATAAAATTATTTTCTTTATTTCTAAAGGTCGGATACTTTTTTAATGCACCTCGTAAATATGAGTAGTGTGGATTTCACACCAGTGTTTTCCTTTATCTTTTTGTTTAGCCAATTTATCCCATGTGCAAATATTTGTTACTTGTATGTACTACAGTACATAAATCAGTGATTGGAAATTTATGCAGCTTACTCCATATATTTTGATAGCATTTGCTTTATTTGCAATGCTAAATTTGCAGTCTGAATAATGGAAAGAATTATTGCTTATACAGAAACATTATCATCTTTATGTTGTCATTATACAAAATGGTATTTTTGTTATATTATTTATTATTTTAGAAGCAAGCTAGAAAAAAAATAGTAGGTTACAGTCAATGTCCGTAGGGAAGAGGCTTATCTTGCACCATACTGTTTATCATGTTTGTGTTATAGCCTACTGATGCCATTGAAGGACAATTGTTTGTCATAAGGCCAAGAAAAGGTATCAATTGCATTCCAATGACATGAGATAATCCAGCTTTCCAGACAGAGCAACATATCGGAAATAGACAAACTATGTAGAGAAAGGATTAGTTTAAGAACCCTATAAGAAAATTCAGCTTTCCAGACAGGAGAAGAGATCAGAAATAGACGAATTACATAGAGAAAGGATTAATTTAAGAAGCCTATAAGAAAATCCAGCTTTCCAGACAGACAACAGATCTATGGAATATGCTACAAGACGAGTATGCCAAAAACACTCTCCGCTTTAAAGAAAAAATCTAAAAAGTTTCAAAAGATGGAACACTGACTATGACTTAATGATGCAAAGATAAAATTAGGTAAGACTTAAAACTGCAAGATACCATTAGCAAGGGACAGGAATACAAATTAACTATAGGGAATTACTAATGAGGGAGGGACAGGGAAAACAAAGTGACCATTAACCAGCAAAAAGAAAGGCAACAGGCGACAAATACAGGTTAACGAGCACACAGGTAACTCACTGGAAGGCATAATTATTAAGAAGCAAAAAGGTAACTAAATAGAGGAACTCATTAACGAGTTTACAGAAAATGAAAACAAACAACAAAAGATAGAACCAGGTAAAATGCAGGTGACAAAATACAGGTTAACAAGCACACAGGTAAATCAATAGAGGGCATAATTAACAAGCAGGATGGTTCACAGAGGAGGGGACTCGGACACAGGGACTTGGCCTCGGCTTACTATTATACATTACATGGAGGGTAGTAGTGAGTCCTTGAGCCATTATTAGTGACTAGCAACAAGGCATATGCGTCCCCAATGACCCAAAGTGACGCCAAGGGAACAAAAAACACCTGCCATATTAACGTGATATTATTATCATCAGTACTACTAAGGATTTCAGAGGCTGTGCGGCCTCGTTTTTTGGGAATAATATCGTAACGAACAATCGTATCGGTACGAGATTTTGCGACAGTGTATTTCACACACTGCCTTAATTTTAAGTAGAGAATAAAGGCACTTGTCCCTATACCAAGAGGGTAAAGTCATCAGTGTCAGGCAAAGATACGAACACAACTACCAGAGGCTCCGCCCACCTTGTTCCTCTTCCCTCCATCTCCCGCCTCCTCCCTTCTCCCTCAATCTCTCTCTCTCTCTCTGGAAGATACATACATACTCGAGAATGATTTTTTTTTTCAATTAAGGCATGCTTGATGTGATACTGGGACTTTAATTTTGAGCATAGTGATACACATCTGGGCCGTGGACGTAATGACATGTGAGAGTAGGGTGAGGTGGTAAATGATGACTACCATGATTGATGGTAGAACGATTGCTCGCTTGTATTTGTTTCTCTCTCGTTTGTTTTTTGTTGTTATACCTTCGCAATTCTTCCCGTTACCATACTTTCAGCTCTTCCCTGACAATAAAATTAATAGCACCACTATAATTTGGCGATAAGAGCACCATTACTTTTATCAGTAGGTACATGCTATACAATAGCCCTACGAAAACGTACACCATAAACCACCAAACCACTACGCTACCAATAGTTACGGAGGTAATTAGGCTATGTAAGTAACACGTTACCCTACTCTCAACTTTATTTAAAGGATGCCTATCAGTATTAGAAAGAGTATATAACGCCACTACAATTAATGCATGCCTTTCATTCATTATAGTTACGAAGCTACATGAGAGAGAGAGAGAGATATTGAGGGAGAAGGGAGGAGGCGGGAGATGGAGGGAAGAGGAACAAGGTGGGCGGAGCCTCTGGTAGTTGTGTTCGTATCTTTGCCTGACACTGATGACTTTACCCTCTTGGTATAGGGACAAGTGCCTTTATTCTCTACTTGTGGCGGTTGGCGATACCCTTAAAAATTAAGGCAGTGTGTGAAATACACTGTCGCAAAATCTCGTACCGATACGATTGTTCGTTACGATATTATTCCCAAAAAACGAGGCCGCACAGCCTCTGAAATCCTTAGTAGTAGATTTACATAGATCTTCAGACAGTGCAGACCCTATGGAAGGAGGAAAGGAAGGGAAGGAGGTGAGGGAGTTGAAGAAGGAAAGGAAGGAAGGAAAGGAATAAATGATGAATGAATGAAGAACAAAGATGAAATAAAGTAGTAGAGTATAATGAGATGAGTAGTGGAAGAATGAGATGAGGGGTGGAAGAATGAGATGAGTAGTGGAAGAATGAGATGAGTAGTGGAAGAATGAGATGAGCAGTGGAAGAATGAGATGAGTAGTGGAAGAATGAGATGAGTAGTGGAAGAATGAGATGAGAAGTGGAAGAATGAGATGAGTAGTGGAAGAATGAGATGAGTAGTGGAAGAATGAGATGAGTAGTGGAAGAATGAGATGAGTAGTGGAAGAATGAGATGAGTAGTGGAAGAATGAGATGAGTAGTGGAGAGAATGAGATGAGTAGTGGAAGAATGAGATGAGCAGTGGAAGAATAAGATGAGTAGTGGAAGAATGAGATGAGTAGTGGAAGAATGAGATGAGAAGTGGAAGAATGAGATGAGCAGTGGAAGAATAAGATGAGTAGTGGAAGAATGAGATGAGTAGTGGAAGAATGAGATGAGAAGTGGAAGAATGAGATGAGTAGTGGAAGAATGAGATGAGTAGTGGAAGAATGAGATGAGTAGTGGAAGAATGAGATGAGTAGTGGAAGAATGAGATGAGTAGTGGAAGAATGAGATGAGTAGTGGAAGAATGAGATGAGTAGTGGAAGAATGAGATGAGTAGTGGAAGAATGAGATGAGTAGTGGAGAGAATGAGATGAGTAGTGGAAGAATGAGATGAGCAGTGGAAGAATAAGATGAGTAGTGGAAGAATGAGATGAGTAGTGGAAGAATGAGATGAGAAGTGGAAGAATGAGATGAGTAGTGGAAGAATGAGATGAGTAGTGGAAGAATGAGATGAGTAGTGGAGAGAATGAGATGAGGAGGAGACTAATGAAACCTTTACCCAGACATGACATGACATTGACATAATCCAAACCTTTGGATCAGTACACTGAGTAGACGTGAGAACATGGTCATAACAGGCGCACATAACATCACCGAAGCCGATCCAAGATTCAGGACGTTTCCTAAGTTAAAGGAGGTAATGTTATAATTGTATTTCATAAAGAATCCTCATAACCAAAAACTAACTAAAATTATGAGTATTCTTTTTCTTGAACACAATATTGAATAAACAACAACAATAATATGAGAACACATATAGCCACCATTGCCAGATTGTCATACTCAGAGCATAGTATTTACCGGTTTTTGACGCCTAACTATTGCCAAGATACATCAGAATCTAACTCTTTTAACGATAACTATAAATAAGTTTCATTATAGGAGCCCAGAAGACAGTTTAGGGGTAGGAAGTTGAGAAATATAATCAGCTGAGTACGACAATCTGGCAACGTTGAGGCTGTAGCCCGGAGGCCCGAGGCAGCTCACACACCATTTTGCGGGTATCAGACACCTTAAATAGCATATTTTTACCATGAAAAGCAGGTGATGTCACTTATTGTGACTCTGTGAGCTTTTATATTTATTTATCTGTGTATATTTCATGGTGGTAAAACTTACATTAATAAGTTTCATTTTTACTAGTGACATGACTTTGACTGTATCACAATAGAATTTCACTCAATTAAGTGAATCAGACCCCACAGATGTATAACCAGTGTGTGTATAAATGAATACAAAGATAAGCACATACTTTGATTGAACTCTAGGATGTCTTGTGGATCATTAATAAATAAAAACAAAATATCCGGACTGGCTATTCCTTAGCCCACCACCGCCTTATAGCGACATAAAATAGTCCCTCCGCCAAGTTTGTACCCCACATTTGGTGATGTTAAGTGTGCCTCTTATCACTTGCATCAGTGGTACTCTTGGGTAAAGCACACCACTGTCAGGCATTGATTCTTTTGCTGCAGCAATGGTTTATAAATACATGTTCCAGCTATTTTAGTGTTAGGTGACATTCTCTTGCCCCTCACCTCACAGAGGAGTAAGTAATTCACTGTAGCTGTGAGACTCAACCAGGCTCCAGGCCCAGGTGCAGCTGCCACAGCTGTGGAAAGTCAGCCATCAGTATTTCCCTTCCTCTTCTTGCTGTGGCTCCTCTCCTTTTATCACTTCACAGGCAAGCCTTCTTTCTTCCTTGTCTTACAAGATCACTTTTACCTCTCCTTCACTTCCCTTTCCCTATCAGGCTCAGCTGCTGCTAACACCCTGGTCACTATAACTACTGTAGGCAGACACACTTCAGAAGTGGATCTTCATGTGCCTGGCAATGTCACTCCTTGTCTTAAAGAGCTTTCCACAAACATCACACTTGAACTCTCTAAGGCCATAGTGCCTTAAGACGTGTTCATTGAGTGCCTGCTTCCTACTGAACCTCTTCCCGCACTCTTCACACTCATGACTTTTTACACCAGTGTGTGTAAGGGTGTGTTCATCAAGGTGACTCTTCTGGCTGAATTGTTTCCCACATTCCTTACATTCATAGTTCCTCACACCAGTGTGTGTAAGGGTGTGTCTATTAAGGTTATTCTTTTGGATGAATTTTTTCTGACATTCCTTACATTCATAGTTCTTCACACGAGTGTGTGTAAGGGTGTGTGTATGAAGGCTATTCCTCAGGCTGAATTTTTTCCCACATTCCTTACATTCATAGTTCTTCACACCAGTGTGTGTAAGGGTGTGTCTATCAAGGGTACTCTTCTGGACGAATTGTTTCCCACATTCCTTACATTCATAGTTCTTCACACCAGTGTGTGTAAGGGTGTGTCTATTAAGGTCACTCTTCTGGCTGAATTTTTTCCCACATTCCTTACATTCATAGTTCTTCACACCAGTGTGTGTAAGGGTGTGTCTATCAAGGGTACTCTTCTGGATGAATTGTTTCCCACATTCCTTACATTCATAGTTCTTCACACCAGTGTGTGTAAGGGTGTGTTTATCAAGGGTACTCTTCTGGCTGAATTTTTTCCCACATTCCTTACATTCATAGTTCTTCACACCAGTGTGTGTAAGGGTGTGTGTATCAAGGTCACTCTTCTGGCTGAATTTTTTCCCACATTCCTTACATTCATAGTTCTTCACACCAGTGTGTGTAAGGGTGTGATATCTGAGGCCTTCCCTTGAGACGAGTTCTTTTCCACACTCCAGACACACAAACTTCCTCTCTCCTTTGTTGCTGGAGTTGCCAGCAGCAAGTTGCTTCATCTGCTGACCACTGACCCTCCTGCCCCCTGCAGCAGTTTGCTCCTGCTTGTCCGGGGTACTCATGCTTCTTCTTCTGGGGTGTTCTAGGGGGCTGTTAGGTAGTGGACTTTCTTCTTCTTCTGGGGTGTTCTAGGGGGCTGTTAGGCAGTTTTTACTGCCCGCTAGCGAAGCCCATACGTAAGTGAAGGTTAAGAAAGAAAGGAAGGAAATGGAAGATAGAGAAAAGGGAGAAGGAGTAAGGGAGGCGACTCACACGGGTAATAAATCTCTCCGAAGTGTTATGACCAGTCAGCAGGGCCTCCCGATAGGACAAGGAACGCCACAAGAAGTGCCCTGGTATGGTTGGGGTCATGATCTACATGACCTACAGCGGAGGCGCTACAGGGAGGATAGTCGAGAGGGAGATAGTTAAGGAACGGTGTCCTGGCTGGACGTGTGTGATCGTGTCTCCGCCCTCCCTACAGTAACGTAAAGTGACGAGAAGCTTCAAACAGACCCTGAACGTGTAAGTAGGACGACAGTGTGTTCTCTCCATGCCAGATCCATAATGTATACACCTTAGTCCAGTAATTGCATGCCCATATATGATCAAGAATAACGGAAACGGAAAGATACGTATTCTGATGTGTTCAACTTTGCTCGACAGGTTTGATCGAGAAAATATATACTCGCATCATCACCAGGGGTCTCTTATTGCCCTTCTTACCGTCCTGTCTGTACTGGCGGTAAAAATCAAACACGTGGTCAGCACGCCATACGACGAGACGACGAGGCCAACGGCGGGCGGAGCCGTGGACGTGGGACGGCGCTGGTCGAGGCGAGGACGAGCGGCCGAGGCTCTCAGCGGCTGCGAGTGGCTTGACGTTGGAGCGAGCGAGGACGGCGCGCCGCGAGGCAGCTTCGACGTTCCGCGAGGACGACACGACCATTGACGAAACTCTACGGGATCGGCACGTACTGTTTGGCCCAAGTTAGCTACTCCCACAAGGTATGACTGTTCTTTTGTGCCGTGTTATAACACAGTGACACGGAAGGCGTTGCTTGCCCTGGCGGCGCCTTTTAGCAACGACATACTGACCTCAGCGCACTGTGAAACTGTGAAACGATACCGGCGGTGCACGTGAGAGTGCTTAGTGCATAATCGGTTATAGCATGTGTTGTATGTGAGGTTGTGGGGTTAGCTGACACGCAGGAAGTCGTGCCATGCTGCAGACTGTAGTGCTGGTCAGAGAAACTTATCAGAGTGAGGACTTTGAACTGTGAAACTGTGAAACTATACCAGCGGTGCACGTGAGAGCGCCTAGTGTATAATCTGCCATAGCTTGTGTTGTAGGTGGGTTAGCTGACACGCAGGAAATCGTGCCAGACTGACGACTTTAGCGCTAGTCACGGTAATACAGGTGACCGCCCGCCAAAGTGGTCATAACACATAGGACGAGAAATCCATAGGAATTGTGAAGGCCTTTTATGAAACAGAGGTTTATGGCTGGCGTTCGGGAATTTGGGTTGAATTTGGACATTGAACAGAGTGCACAGACGATACAAGGGAAGGAACGGAAAGGGCAAAGGGGCCCAGAGAAGCCTTCCCTGAGATAGAAAGCCCAGAGAAAGGAGCAGGGTTGCGCGAGAGAGATACAAGGGAAGGAACAGAAAGGGAAAGGGCCCGGAGAAGCCTTCCCGGGGTCAGGAAGGCCCAGAAAGGTAAAATAGTAGCGCAACCGATAAACGGGAAGGTACAGAAAGGGCAACAGGGCCCGGAGAGACCTTTCCCGAGCCCGGAGAGCCCAGAAAATAATTTATAGAAAGGGCAAGAAAGGGCAACTGATACAGGGTACAGAAAGGGCAACAGAGCCCGGAGAAGACTTACCCGAGACGACAGAAAGAACCAAAGGACTGAAAGGGAGGTCACAGAAAGGGAAAGGAAAATGGAGAATCCCGAAGAAGACTCCCAGGAAACAATGCAGACACACGGAGAAGAACCCTCGAAGAGCTCGCCAGAGAAGGTAGAAACTAACAATGGTGATGGCGCCTTGGCTCTACAACTTCAAGAGCAGGTGCAGAGCGATGATGAAAGTGAGCTGGACAAATACGATGACGACTTTGATGAGTTGAACAACCAGACTGGAGGGAAGGAACTTCAATTTTCGAGGCTTTCTGAAGCTATCTGTGGTCTAGAGGAGCGCCTCGCGGCGCGTCTCACGGAGCAGATCGAAAGGGGAATAGCACAAGCCATGCTCCAAGTGAAGACACAAGAAGGTTCCGAGAGAAGGGGACAACGAGGAGAGAGAGACATGGACATAACACAAGAGCGCCCCGTGGAGCCGCTGAACCAGGAGCGACAGCTTTGTGTCAAGGCATCGCATTCTGACGATGGTTCAACAGTAAGCACGAGTGACGCTCTCGAAAGGAATAAAGGTCAAGGACAAATCATAAGCAAGACGGCCTCTGGCAGGAATGCCTCGCCCACTCTGAGTGTAAGGAGTGTAAGGAAACAACAGCCTGACTCGGAAGAAAGATTCCCTTCAGCTACAGAGCCCAAGGAACCACTGTCGGCTGACGATTTCGCCAATAAGTGGGAGAAGGGCATGGAGCGAATCATTGCCACTATTGAGAGGCCCAAGCCGGCCATGCCCACGTTCTCGGGCGAGTCCAGGAAGAATTCGCCCTATTCATGCGGCGTTTCACTGGTTACTTGGAAGGCCACCCTGTTCGTCCAAAAGC
Source organism: Eriocheir sinensis (assembly GCF_024679095.1). Taxonomy (NCBI): domain Eukaryota; kingdom Metazoa; phylum Arthropoda; class Malacostraca; order Decapoda; family Varunidae; genus Eriocheir; species Eriocheir sinensis. The sequence goes on from NC_066565.1 coordinate 4,140,203, forward strand.
GAAGTTAGAAATGCTCATAGCGGCATGCACAGGCGAAGAAATGAAGGACGCCTTGGTCATGTACACTCAATTAGATCCCGAGGAAGGCTATAAAGAGGCCATGGAAATGCTCCAGGAGAGATTAGGAAGCACGCAGGATCATATGGATGAAGCCATCCACGAGCTTCAGCACGGGCCACAGATACAAGACACCGATAAAGGGGACTCGATCAGTTTATCAATAAATTGTGGAATACATTCATTGCCCTGCAACTGGCTGGCAGGCAGGCTGATCTGGACAACTTTGGTATCCTTTCGAACTTGGCGAATCGACTTACTGGTAAGCTACGGGAGCGTTATGAGGACCAATTACTCAAATATAACACTAAAAGGATTCGAGACCCGGAATCAAGTGGTTTCGTGGCCTATTGATGATATACAGTCGAAAACTGCAGCAGGTTTTCAGCAAGACACAGGGAGATGGCGAGAAGAAAGGGACACAAAACGCTGACAATAAGGCCGAAGGCGGTGGCCGGGGAAGTACCGAAAAGCGAAAGGCCGAGGAGGACAGCAAGGATGCCACGGTGAAAAGGAGGGCCATGGGCTTTGCATCAACAGCAGGATGGCCACCCGGCAGGAGAAACCAAAATGACAAGAGGCAAAACCCAACTCCGTGTGTTCTCTGCAACAGGAACCATCCATTATTTGCATGCTGGGACTTTCGCTTTATGAGCGTGGCAGAGCGCTGGGAAGCAACGAAGAAAGCCCAAGCCTGTTATATTTGTTTGGGCCTTGGCCACACTGCCAGTGAATGTAAGGTGCCCAAGCAAGTATGTGGCCTACAAGGATGTACGCAGAAGCACTCAAGATGGTTGCATAGGCCGGAAAAGCGAAAGGATGGAGAACCCGAGAGGATTGTGACGTTATACACCCCGGAGGTAAAACACAAGGCAGGATATGCAAGACAAGAGGACGCATGACTGCCAGTGGACAAAATCGCCCTGCCCGTAGTGGAGGTGTTGGTAAAAGCGAAGAAGGATTCCACAGGGGGGCACCGCACAAGAGCACTCTTAGACTCCGGCAGTAACAGGTCATTCTGCACTGAACGTCTTCAGATGCTGGTGGGTGCAGAGGGCAGGCCGATTGACATAACACTGGATACTCTTTGCGGGGAGGAGAGTGGCCCTACTAAGGAGGTGGACCTTGAGGTCAAGGGTGTGGGAATGCGAAAATGGAGCCGTGCCCTGGCGTTACACAGGGTACTGGTAAGACCGGACTTCCCAACGGCCTTGAAGGATGCAGTGACCTCAAGGAAGGACATAGAGCCATGGGAACACTTGCAGAGGATAAAGCTACCTCCAGATACAGATACTGGAATTACTACTGAGCTCTTGATTGGATTGGACAATCCTCAAGCACTGGAACCGCTAGAGACTCGGAGAGGAAGTGATGGTGCTCCCTTTGCGGTTCGCACACAACTGGGCTGGACAGTGAATGGGCCTCTGGGATACCCACGCTTAAGCGCGACATCGGGATGCAATGTAGGCCTACGGGTACCGCAGAGGAGGACAGCCCGTTGGAGGTGCAAGTGCGACGCTTCTGGGAGCTAGAGACAGAAAAAGAAGTGACAAAGCAAAATGAAGATAAGGATCTTTCAGAGGATTACAAAAGAGTATTAAAGTAATGGAGTTCAACGATCAGGGTGGTTGACATCCAATAACAACTGCCTATTCCATTCCGAAATGAACGACCCAAGTTCCTGATAACCGGGTCATGGCAGAAGAACGATTGGCGGCCCTACGGCGACGCCTTCTCAAGCAGCCGCACCTCCATGATAGATACAAGGCCGAGGTTCAGCAGCTACTTGATAAAGGTTACGCGGAGCTAGTTCCAGCAGGAGAAATTACCGTCAACCCGGATTACACCTGGTACTTGCCACACCGGTGTTCTCTCCCAACAAGCCAGAGAAGGTACGCATAGTCTTCGACTGTGCTGCAATATATGATTCCACATCCCTCAACAGCGAAGTACTGCAAGGCCCTGATTTAACCAACAAACTGCTCGGCATCTTACTTCGCTTTCGACAAGGCCAAGTGGCAATAATGGCGGATATTGAGGCGATGTTCCACCAGATCAAGGTTACACCTCAACACCGGGACGCGTTGCGGTTTCTCTGGTGGACTGAAGGAGACTTATCTCGGAGGCCATGCGTATACAGGATGACAGTTCACCCTTTTGGTGGCGTGTGGAGCCCTTCATGCGCAGCTTACGCCTTGCAAAGAGCCTTGATGGATAAGCAGCGAGAATATCCGGAGGTACACAAGCATGCAAAGGAGAATTTCTACGTGGATGATCTGTTACTGTCTGTGAATGCTGCCCACGAAGCTTCCACTCTGTCACGGCATCTGCGAGTGGTGCTCGCAGCGAAAGGATTCAGACTCACCAAATGGATGAGCAATGACAAGGAAGTGCTCGCCTCAATACCAGTACAAGAAAGGCATGCAGAAGTGAAGGAGATCGACTTCAGTCACAAGACACTGCCGACGGAGAGGGCCTTAGGAGTTCGATGGGACCTACAAGCTGACCAACTGGCTATTAGCGCCAACCCAGGAAGCAAACTCGCAACGAAGCGTGGGTTACTAAGCGTAGTCAGCTCGGTTTACGATCCGCTGGGAATTGTGAGCCCCTATACTATTCGAGCAAAGATGATATTCCAAGATGAGTGCAGAAGACAAAAGGATTGGGATGAGCCTCTGACAGAAGGGAATAGGAGAGAATGGGACCTATGGAAGAGCGGACTGAAGGAACTCGCTCATCTGAGCATTTCTCGCTGCTACACGCGAGATATGTCGGAAACCACAAATCCTGCACAGCTTCACCATTTTTGTGACGCGTCCCAGAAGGCATATGGAATCGTTTCCTATTTGCGATTTGCCGGCTCTAACGGTGTCCATTGTGCATTTGTGTGTGGCAAGGCTAAGCTAGCCCCTTTGAAGCAACAAACCATACCAAGGTTGGAGTTGTGTGCAGCAGTTCTGGCCGTTAAGATGGACCAGTACCTACAAAGGGAGCTTGATACACGGGTTCAGAAATCGATCTTTTGGACTGACAGCATGTTAGTGCTCCAGTACATAGCAAATACAGAGAGACGCTTTCGCACATTTGTGGCCAATAGGGTGTCAATCATCAGGGATACATCTGATCCGAGTCAATGGCGACATGTGCCGACGGCGCTGAACCCGGCTGATGATGCCACAAGAGGTCTGTCGGCATCAGAGATGACTCAACAGAGCAGATGGTTAACGGGGCCACCGTTTCTGTGGTTGGAAGAAAGCCAATGGCCTGACCGGCCTCTGTTACCTGCCGACCTGGTGTCTGACCCGGAAGTCATAAGCTGCTCAACTGCCACGGGCACTCACAGGTCGGACGTTCCAACAGAAGGTAAAGATCTGGGATTGTTGTGGACACACTATTCTTCTTGGTATCGCCTACAAAAGGGCGTTGCATGGATTAAGAAGTTCATTGAATGGTTACAAAGAAAACCTGATGATCGACCTTCACCGTCACCACTCACGGTTCCCCAGCTACGCCAGGCAAAGACTGCCATCCTTCGGAAGGTGCAACAGGAGCACTATGCCGCTGAACTTGAGACCCTGCAACACGGTGCGCCCATTACACGAAAGAGCACGATATACACTCTAGAACCCTGGCTTGATAAAGAAGGCCTGCTGAGAGTAGGGGGCCGCCTATCCAGTGGTCACCTCAAGACTCAAGACGATCCCATCCTGTTACCTCGAGAGCATCCAGTGACGGAACTCATCATACGAGAGGTACATCAAACGGTGGCTGGCCATTCGGGACGGGAACACACCGTGGCATTAGTGCGGCAAAACTACTGGGTGCCACAGATCAGACGAAAGGTTGATACAATATTGCGGCGCTGCTTCGTGTGTCGACGGAACAACTGGAAGACCCCTCACCAGAGGCAAGCTCCCTTGCCAGAGGAGCGAGTAACACCAGGAGCGGCTCCATTCTCCTCCACGGGTGTAGACTGTTTTGGACCGTTCTTAGTTAAACAAGGCCGAGGCCGCGCGCCATTGAAGCGCTGGGGATGTATCTTCACTTGTATGGCAACAAGGGCAGTTCACTTAGAAGTCTTGATGTCAATGGACGCAGATGCTTTCCTTAACGCCTTGACCAGGTTCTCCGCGCGACGGGGAGTACCAACGCGTCTTCGATCTGACAATGGGACAAACATGACCGCCGCTGAAAGGGAACTTAGAGCCGTTGCACGGACTTGGAGTGAAGATGATCATGTGCGCGCCACACTCCTTACGAGGCATATTGAGTGGACCTTCCATCCCCCTCAGGCGTCTCATATGGGAGGAATATGGGAGCGGCAAATCAGAACTGTTCGTAAGGTCCTTCGTGCCATCGTGGGTTCGCAAGTCCTAGATGATGAACGACTCCATACCTTCTTCTGTGAAGCTGAGGCCGTGATCAACAGCCGCCCCCTCACACCAGCATCGGAGGATCCTTGTGATCTGGAAGCGCTGACCCCAAACCACATCCTGCGCGCTGGGACGCACTGCAGCCCACCGCTGGGAGGCGCATCGACCGAAGAGCAGTTCCGCAAGAGGTGGAAACATGTACAGTACCTCGCGGATCAGTTTTGGAAGCGTTGGTTAAAGGAATACTTACCGCGCCTACGCCTGAGGTCGGGTCCTATTAAGGAGCGCAGGAACTTCAAGAGAGGGGACCTGGTCATTGTGGCCAGTGAAGGGGTCCCTCGAAATCAGTGGAAACTGGGCAGAATAGTGCACGTGAAGCCTGGGACTGACGGCATTGTTCGGCAGGTTAAAGTAAGAACAGCACGGAATGTGCTAGTGAGGCCAGTAACTAAACTCTGTTTCCTAGAAGGTCTGGATAGGAACTAGTTCTCTTGGTGTCTTCCCGCTTGTGTTTTGTTCGTAGTTTCTAGGTTTTCTGTTCCGGCCCATGGTGCGAGCACACTGTCCTGTTACTGCACTTTACTGGCGCGCCTTTTGTCTTTGCTGGTTTCTGATTTGGTTTGGTTGGGCGTGCGTGCCCGCCCAAAGGGGGGAGTTTTACTGCCCGCTAGCGAAGCCCATACGTAAGTGAAGGTTAAGAAAGAAAGGAAGGAAATGGAAGATAGAGAAAAGGGAGAAGGAGTAAGGGAGGCGACTCACACGGGTAATAAATCTCTCCGAAGTGTTATGACCAGTCAGCAGGGCCTCCCGATAGGACAAGGAACGCCACAAGAAGTGCCCTGGTATGGTTGGGGTCATGATCTACATGACCTACAGCGGAGGCGCTACAGGGAGGATAGTCGAGAGGGAGATAGTTAAGGAACGGTGTCCTGGCTGGACGTGTGTGATCGTGTCTCCGCCCTCCCTACAGTAACGTAAAGTGACGAGAAGCTTCAAACAGACCCTGAACGTGTAAGTAGGACGACAGTGTGTTCTCTCCATGCCAGATCCATAATGTATACACCTTAGTCCAGTAATTGCATGCCCATATATGATCAAGAATAACGGAAACGGAAAGATACGTATTCTGATGTGTTCAACTTTGCTCGACAGGTTTGATCGAGAAAATGTATACTCGCATCATCACCAGGGGTCTCTTATTGCCCTTCTTACCGTCCTGTCTGTACTGGCGGTAAAACAGTGGACTTTCTTCTTCTTCTGGGGTGTTCTAGGGGGCTGTTAGGCAGTGGACTTTCTTCTTCTTCTGGGGTGTTCTAGGGGGCTGTTAGGTAGTGGACTTTCTTCTTCTTCTGGGGTGTTCTAGGGGGCTGTTAGGCAGTGGACTTTCTTCTTCTTCTGGGGTGTTCTAGGGGGCTGTTAGGCAGTGGACTTTCTTCTTCTTCTTGTGGGGTGTTCTAGGGGGCTGTTAGGCAGTGTTGTTGTTGTTATGGGCCGCGGCCACTAGTCGCTCACATGAGCCCTGGTGTCGTCCTGTGAGGGCCTCACAGGCTGCCCCGTCTTCCTGAGGAAGGCGCAGGTGGGGCGGGTGGCTGCTGCTTCCTGCCGTGAGGGGTGGACGCCTGCCGCCGCCAGGTCCAAGGTGGTCGCCACGTCCAAGGAGGGAGGGAGTTGGTGTCGTGGCTGGGAGTGGAGGCGGGGCAGTGCAGCAGCAGCAGCAGCAGCAGGAGGTGCCCAATGGTCTCCTCGACGGTCCTGCAGCAGCAGGAGGTGCCCAATGGTCTCCTCGACGGTCCTGCAGCAGCAGGGTAAGCAGTGAGGGTCGTGGACCTGTCAGGCCGGGCGGTTGAGTTGAGTTGTCGGTCGGACTCGGTCGGGAGTCTTGCCTTTGTAACGGAACTCCTTTTGACTGACCTGTGACGCTTTGTATCGCTTCTTGATTGATTGATTGATAGTTTATTGTTGCAGGTAAACAACAAGGGAGAAGGGAGGGAGAGAGTTGGTGTCGTGGCTGGGAGTGGAGGCGGGGCAGTGCAGCAGCAGCAGCAGGAGGTGCTCAATGGTCTCCTCGACGGTCCTGCAGCAGCAGCAGGAGGTGCCCAATGTGAGGGCTTCACAGGCGCGTCAGCTGCCCCGTCTTCCTAAGGAAGGCGCAGGTGAGGCGGAGGACAGCATCCTGTCGTGAGGGGTGGACGCCTGCCGCCGCCAGCAGTGTGGGCAGGTCAAAGGTGGGCACGTCCAGGGCGCGGAGTTGGTGCTGGAGCAGCACTCGCTGGGAGTGGTGGCGTGGGCAGTGCAGCAGGAGGTGCTCAATGGTGTCCTCAGCGGTCCTGCACCAGGGGCAGTGAGGGTCGGGGGACGAGGCGCAGGCGGTGGAGGTGAGCGCCGAGGCGTGTGTGGCCCAGGCGAAGGCGCGTCAAGGCCACGTCTAGGACGCGGGACGTTTTCCGCACCCACGGCTGTGGGCAGGAGTTGGTGCGGAGGCCGGAGGGTGTTGGCTTCTTCTTTTTCTTTTGACCTGTAACGCTTTGTATCGCTTCTTAGGTCCTCCTCCTCTCGTTCCTCCCTTCTTATTCACACAACTTTCTTTTCAGCGTTATGTTATTTTCTAACCTGAAATAAAGCCACTTATATTCACTTATTCAGACATTTGTGCCCTTTTTTCCCAGCACTGTGTGAGGAACACTTTTGCCAACTTTACCATTCTTCTTTCCGTTTCCTTTTTGTCTCCATACAGCCCCAACACCGTGCAGATTGCCCCGTTTTCCTCCTCTAGTCTCCTAGCCCACTCCTCTCCGCCTATTACCATCACTACTCCTGCCACCAACTCCCCTCTCTGCCTCTCATAGTTGCTCCATTCCACTATTAGGTGTTCTACTGTTTCTATCTGCCCTGTCCTACAGCTACAGTTCCTGGGTTTCCCCCGTCCCTGTTCCTGCCGTTTACCTCCAGGGTTCCTGTTCTTGCTTTAAACAATAGTTTGCTCCCCCAGTCTCCTACATGCCAGTGTACTCCCTCTGGTTTCTGTTTCCTACTGTACCATTTTAGCGTTGACTTGCCACTCATTCCTTCCTGCCATTTGACTTGTCCGTTCCTTTCTACTGCCTTCTTCTCATCCCTGATCTCCATTTCATTCCACTCTTCCCTCAGCTGTTCTCTCCTTTTCCACCTCTCTAACTCTTTCCCCCAGGTGGACTTGTTTCCACTTTCTTGCAGTATTTTCTTTGCCCATCTCTCCTCACTACTCTTTTCAATTTTCTTAAGGAAGCCCAACTTGCCCTTTACATTTCCATCCCATATCTCCTCTGACGGCCTCTACCGCTGTGCTCCTAGGGGCTCCTAATCCCCACTGGCCTACTGTGTTCTGAACCTTTTCTAGCTGTGCAATGTCCCCTTCTCTGTAGTGCGTTATCTCTGATCCATAGAGGCAATATGGTACACCTACTCCTTTCCACAGACTTCGCCCTACATCATATTTGTTTACTACTCTATTGCCTCCATTTATTATCATCCCTGACATCCTCCTTGCCTTCCCTTCATTCACTTTCCTCTGTTTCTCCCCTCCTATGCCTTCCTTGCTAACCTCCATTCCTAAGTACATATATTTATCGACTACCTCCAGCACGTTGTTTCCTAGTACCCATTGGTTACTGCCTCCACTACCAAACTCCATAACCTTACATTTTCTTTCACTAAATTTCAGGTCCCACTCCCTCCCATATGCCTGAGCTATGTGCAGGATCTCCTCCATCTCCTCTTTCCTCTCCGCCATCAACACTACATCATCAGCGTAAGCCAGGCACCCTAACTTCTCTCCTCCTATCTCTACTCCTTTCCCGGCTTTCCTGATTCTCACTATCAGCTCCTCAAGGTACATGTTGAAAAGCGTCGGGGACATCACACAGCCTTGTCTGACTCCTACATTATTTTCTAACCACCCAGTAGTGACGTCTCCTAACGTGAACTGCACCTCATTTCCCTCATATAGGCTCTGTATTATATTTACTATCTTGTCATCTACACCTACATGTCCTAACAGTCTAATGAGCTTTTCTCTGTTCACTGTGTCGTACGCCTTTTCAAGATCTATGAATACTAGGTATAACTCCTTCTTCTTCAACTTGTTCCTTTCAATAATCTCTTTTAAGGTAAATATATTTTCCAGCCCTCCTCTGCCTTTCCTAAATCCACTCTGTTCCTCTCCAAGCACCTTTTGCATCTCTATCCAGTTCTTAAGCTTTTCGTTTATTACTATTCCAAACACCTTTGCCATGGTGTTCATGATAGCTATTGGCCTATAATTTCCTATCTCTGCTTTATCCTTTCCCCCTCCTTTATGTATCAGAGTTACCCTGCTCTTTTTCCAGTCCTGTGGTACCTCCCCTTCCTCCAGATATTAAAAATAACCTTCTTGACTACATCTCCTCCATACTTAAGGAATTCTCCGATGGCGAGCGTGTCGTCCCAGGAGGCGCGGCAGGTGTGGGAAATAAGGCGTTTGGCCGTTGAGAGTGGCAGGGGGAGCAGCGTGATGTTTACGTCCGCCAGGGGCATCTTGGCGGCGGCGTCTGTTATGTCGTTGCCCTTTATGCCTGAGTGTGAGGGCACCCACTGCAGGGTGACCTCCCACCCCTCAGATGTTAGGAGGAGAAGGGCTCGCTGGGTGGTGTGGGCCAGGGCCGTCGAGGATGTTGGGTGGCGGGAGAGGAGGAGGTGAAGTGACGAGAGGGAGTCTGTATAGATGACTGCCTTGCCCCTGGCACGGGTGGTGTGGACGTGTGCGAGGGCCTGGTGCAGGGCGTACAGCTCGGCCGTCAGGACGTCTGTCTCAGGGGGGAGTCTCCATGTCCTGCAGGTGCTGGGGTCGTAAATGGCTGATGCCGTGGAGGGTGGCGATGGGGAGTGTGACCCATCCGTGTAGATCTTCAGGTGGTGGTGGTAGAGTGACCTGTCGAGTTGGAGGAAGTGTGTGGCCGCCACAATGCTGGAGGATGGTTTAGGAGGGAGGCCAGGGATGTGCAGGGACACCATGTGGGATATGTCCAGCCAGGGTGGGATGGGGGAGTGTGGCCTGATAGGTTGTGGTGGTGGTGGAGTGAGGTGGAGGGTGAGGTGTGCCAATAGTGCCCTTACTAGAAGGGGTTGGTGGGCTCCAGGGAGCCAGACTGGAGCATGCTGGTCCACCCCTGAGGTGCTGTGCTGCTTGGAGAGAGGGTGGGTGGGTGGCAGGCTCCTGATGTGGTGGTAATGATGGCATAGCACCTCCTTTCTGTGGGTAGCTAGAGGGGGGATGCCACTCTCTGCATGGAGGGAGACAACAGGGGAGGACCGCATTGCCCCCATTGCTATCCTCAGGGCAGCATTCTGGGTTGTATCCAGTTTGGAAAGGGTAGAGGGAGCTGCTGCCCCATATATGCTGCTGCCATACATTATTCTTGCTCTAATAGTGGTTTTGTAGTAATTCAGGAGCAGGTCCCGGTTAGCCCCGCACTGCTCCTCCCTCATCAAACGCTTCTCCTCCACCCACCAGGATAGTCGGGTAGCTACCATACGCTCCATCATTTTGCCAACGCAAGAGAGAAGTGCGATTGGCCTGTAAGATGATGGGAGTGTTGGGTCCAAGATGGACCGTTTCCAACCAGGAGGGCTGTTTGCCCGGGTATCAGGATGGACTTAAGGAGTCCACTTGGAACTCCTGTTTGCCAGCTGGTGCTGGAGGAACTCGTATGGAACACTTGGATGTTTGGGGAGATGCTGGAGAACTCTGGAATACGGTCATGGCCTGGGGCTTTCAACGTGAGTCCCTCTCGGGTTGTCTCCGCCATGTTGAAGGGCTGTGTGAGCTCTGGGACGCCTGGGGTTTGCATGGCTGTGTTGATGGAGGTATGGAGATCCTGGGGTGGTTGGAGTGTAGGAGCCACTCCTATTTTGGCCTTGTAATGGGTAGCCAGTACCTCAGCCTTTTGCTGGTCGTCCAGCTGGGGTTGAAGTGATCAGTGATGGGGAGTGGTTGCCCTTTTCTGCCTTCCATGGCATGTAGGAAGTCCCATGTTCTCTTGGTGGAAGAAGAAAGAGAGGAGCAGTGGGCTCCCCATGCCTGGCTCTTTGCCTGAAGGATGGTCTTGGCGCAGATGGTGTCAAGGCGGCGGTACTCTTGGCCTGCTTGTGGCATTGGTGTTCTGCGTCACTGGTTCCAGGCTCTGCGCCGGGTTTGTACCGCCTGGTGGCAGTCGTCGTTCCACCAAGCCTTCCCAGGGCGGCGGCGGGTGATGAGGTGGAAGGCTGCCTGCCCTGCTGCCTCCAGTGTCTCTTGGAGGGCTTGTGTTGCTTCCCCAATTGGTCGGGTGGAGAGATTTGGGGTGCTTTTCAGGGCTGCCTGGAATTTTGGCCAAGCTGCTGCTGTTAATTTCCACATGGGTAAGCAGCCTAGATGGGGTCTGGGAGCGGTCTGCGGGAAAGAGGCCATGATGGGAAGGTGGTCACTTCCCATGTACGGTCCGGTTGTGAAGACAGGGGTATCGAGGGCTGCGTCTCCTAGGTACAGATCTAGGACCGAGGCTGCCCCAGTGTGGGGGTCGTATCTTGTGGCCAGGCCCGGTGTGCTGAGGAGGCACAGGTGTGGTGAGGTTTGGAGTGCCCAATGATCTCCTCGACGGTCCTGCAGGAGCAGGAGGTGCCCAATGATCTCGACGGTAGGGGTGGGCAGGTACCGGTACCAGTACCGGTACTAACGTTACCAGCTAAACGGTACGGTACCGGTACCAGATTGCTCGGATTTATTTATTGGATCATTTATTGATAATTCTTCATGTCCGATTCATTTTTAGGTTGCTAATAAATATTGTTATTGTTATTAGACTATGATCGAGTACATCCATAATAACTATACATGCTATTTTTTTATCGAAAAAATAAATATTCACTTCATTCAGAGAGAGTTTTCTTTACAGGAAATTTATTTAGGAATTTCATCAGAAGTCATTGAGATAAAAAAAAATACTCCTTCGGGTACCGGTACTAACGGTACCTGAGTTTTCGGTACCGGTACTACCGGTACTCAAATTAACGGTACTTGCCCATCCCTAGGTACCGGTACTGTACCGTATAGCTGGTACCTGCCCACCCCTACCGCCTGGGCAGTATTCCTCACCTCCACCGCCTCCACCTGGGCCACACACGCCTCGGCGCTGCTCACCTCCAGTCCTCCACCGCCTCCGCCTGGGCCACACACGCCTCGGCGCTCACCTCCATCTGGTCCCCGACCCTCACTGCCCCTGGTGCAGGACCTCGAGGCTACCATTGAGCACCTCCTGCTGCACTGCCCACGCCACCACTCCCAGCGAGTGCTGCTCCGACACCAACTCCGCGCCCTGGACGTGCCTACCTTTGACCTGCCCACACTGCTGGCGGCGGCAGGCGTCCACCCCTCACGACAGGAAGCTGTCATCCGCCTCACCTGCGCCTTCCTCAGGAAAACGGGGCAGCTGACGCGCCTGTGAAGCCCTCACAGGACGACACCAAGGCTCATGTGAGCGACTAAATCGCCGCGGCCCTAAACAACAACAACAACTCAACTCAACTCAAGAAGAGGAAGAAGAGACTTACGCCGGTGTCTGTGGATCGCAAACAACTCACGGAGTAGTGGCGGCGTAAATTACACCGGAGTAAGGGTTTACGGTAAAATTCTAGTGTTTGCCCATACTCCCCCCTCCCCCAATACAAGTCTGGGGACCTGGTGGGAACACGGGGTTTCGGGTGGGGGACACAAAATCCGTCGCAATCGCGTATGTTTTTTTAGTGTGGGGGTTAAAAACTCCCTAGATATAGGGTAATTCCCTAAATTTAGGGATTTATCTCCCACCACCACTTTAATGAGCGTTTGCGATGAATTTAGTGTTTTCCATATGGAAACCACGCATTCACTAGATCCCCAAGCTTGTTTTGGGAGAGAAGCGTAGTGAACCCCCCATACGATGCTCACCTCACCATCTGGCGTGGCGCCGGAGGCCATCTGCGCTCACATAAACTGCCTACACCACACTCATGCCCTCTCTTTCTAGTAGGTTGTCACCTCATCGCAAGGTTTCTGTCCTCCAAGTAGAGTCTGTGGCACCAAATACGGTGTATCTTCATTGTTTATCACTGATACGAGCAAAACCACCGGCTAGCCGTGATCCGTCCAACGCCGCGCCTTAAACGGTACTGCGGGTTCTAGAGCAAGTGAAGGCTCTTGAACCTCCTGCCCGAGCTGTTTGAACATGTGAATCCTTACTCACCGCATTTTGAATGTGCTTCACGGGTTCGTATTCCCAGTATACAAGGTGATTGTGGATACTGACTCCGCGCCTCCAGAATATGATAATATGTCTCCATATATCTTAGTTAAAAACAAAATACATGTCCCTCAACCATAATATGAAGGCGGAAGTACTTAAAAGTAAAGAAGCTGAATTAATCCCCTTCCCCCAACGATCTTGGGGAACCTGTGGGAAGTCGGGGTATTTGGGTGGGGGAGCATATTTAAACTACAACCGAACTTAACGACCTGCTAACAGGGGCTTTTGCCCCCTTCAACCTGTTAACAGGGGGGCCCCCCTGGACCTCCCCCTCTTAAAGTACCCAACCGAACTTTACGATCTAACAGCTAACTGAGGGACATTGAACACAAGTAACCTGCTTCACACGTTCGTATGTGATACCAAACCTGCTTCACACATTCGTACGTGCTACTAGTAAGCGAATATACATAGTTGTATATGACGGTTGCAAGTTTCCTTTGATGTAAATTACCTACTTACTGTTTAGATGCTTCATTATGACCTTAATACTGTAACGGGGGGTTTCGCCCCCCTCGAACCCCCCTTTGGTATGGAGAATGAGTGAAATTGTGTGGTTTCTGTACGTTGAGAAAAACCCGGAATGTATGAAATTTCCCTACATCAGAGTAATTGTAATAAATTTCCCTACATTTAGGGTATTTTTCAACCCCCCATAACTCAAAAACTATGTATTTGCGACGCATTTCATGTTTACCACCGCATTCCCCGAAGTCTCAATGGCCTCCTAGCCAAGTTTGGTTGTGAGGGATGAGTATGAGCAAACACTAGAATAATACCGGGTTTACTCCAAGTAACTTGCTCTGAGTTTCGTGGATTCCGCCCCTGGCCAGGCTCCACACCCACGGGCCAGCGCTGGGGACCTGCTGGCCAGTGACACCCTCAGCCCCAACACTGCCAGGACAACACCTCCACCACCGCCGCCGGGAAGTCCACTCCCTCTGCACCGGCCTCACAGCATCCCTGGCCAGGCTCCACACCCACGGGCCAACGCTGGGGACCTGGGCCCATACTTATAAAGAAATTAAGGCGTTTGACTTATGTTTGTCTGAGGTGAGTGTGCACCCCAGCTGGGGCTCCAGCCACCACGGGTAGTGGGGAAAGTAAAGTTGCCAACAACGGCGAGATCAGTCATCTCAAATGAAAATTAATGGGTAAGAATACCTTAACATGGTGAAAGTATTGAATAGAAGTACATCATATCCATTGTAATTTTGGGTTTTGTAAGACTATAGTGAGCGTTTGAATGTAAAACGATTTGATGAGGCATGTTATTGTTTGGCAACACCCGCAATGTTTACATTTGAAGGTTGATGCCTCAGACAAAGACCCAGGAATTAAGCCTGCTCCGGACCAATCTCAGCTACTGCCGCCTGCCTCAGATTAACACCCAGGATATAGGGCTCCACAGGGCCGGTTTGGGCTCTTTAAGACGAGCCTGAGACGAAGTGTTAGCTTTATAAGTATGGGCCCTGCTGGCCAGCGACACCCTCAGCCCCAACACTGCCTTTCAAGCCCTCAAGTACACAGACCTTCCTGTAGAAGTCCGGTCCGCCTGACAGGATCCCCACCTGGTGACAGAACGACACACAACAACAGCCTCCAGCATTTAACACTGACAGGGCTCAGGAGGCCGTGGTCCCATAGCCTAACTGGCCCCCTGAAACACTCCAGGAGAAGAAGCATGAGTACCCCGGACAAGCAGGAGCAGACTGCTGCAGGAGGCAGGAGGGTCAGAGGTCGGCAGATGAAGCAACTGCTGCTGGCAACTCCAGCAACAAAGGAGAGCCTCAGATATCACACCATTGCACACGCTGGTGTGAAGAACCATGAATGTAAGGAATGTGGGAAACAATTCAGCGGAAGAATGACCTTGATAGACACACTGTTACACACACTGGTGCAAGAACTATGAATGTAAGGAATGTTGGAAAAATTCACCCGAAGGGTACTTTGATAGACACACCTTACACATTGGCAGGAAGAACTATGAATGTAAGGAATGTGGGAAACAATTCACCCAGAAGGGTCACCTTAATAGACACACCACACACACTGGTGAAAAACTATGAATGTAAGGAATGTGGGAAACAATTCCCGGAAGAGTTACCTTCATACACACGCCCTTATACACACTGGTGTGAAGAACTATGAATGTAATGAATGGGAAACAATTCACCCAGAAGGGTCACTTGATAGACACACCCTTACACACACTGGTGTGAAGAACTATGAATGTAAGGAATGTGGGAAAAATTCATCCGAACAGTCACCTTGATACACACACCCTTACACACACTGGTGTAAAAAGTCATGAGTGTGAAGAGTGCAGGAAGAGGTTCAGCTTGAAGTCAACACTGATCAACATGTCTTCAGGCACTATGGCCTTAGAGAGTTCAAGTGTGATGTTTGTGGAAAGCTCTTTAAGACAAAGAAAGACATTGCCAGGCACATGAAGACCCACTTCTGAAGTGTGTCTGCCTGCAGTAGTTATAGTGACCAGGGTGTTAGCAGCAGCTGAGCCTGATAGGGAAAGGGAAGTGAAGGACAGGTAAAAGTGATCTTGTAAGACACGGAAGAAAGAAGGCTTGCCTGTGAAGTGATAAAAGGAGAGGAGCCACAGCAAGAAGAGGAAGGGAAATACCTTTCACCCACACAATTCTTGATCCCTTCCGACCATAATCAGTTACACCATTCCACACACTTTCAGACATCACAATAGCACATCCTTCCTTACTCCTGCCTCTATACTTCTCTTCTATCCCCGTCCATACAACCCCCCCAGACACACCCTCCCACGTACCCTCTCTACCATCACTCACACCAGTTCCTTGAATATGTGTTTTGCTCACTCCCAACACATCCACTAGACAATACAACATAATGAGTGAGCCAATGGTTGTTGACAGGAAGTATTGGCTACTGGTTATGTAGGAAATGAAGGCGTGGCAAGGATGTAGTTCCGCCTCAAGCAAGGAGAAGTGTGACCTAGACAACAGTGGTATGAGCAGACCAAGCCTTGCACTCGCTTCAAGCAGTACTGCTACTCACCACTCAGCTGAGAATGGCTGTTGTGATCTTAATTGTGAGTAGAAATTTGAGAATCTAAGAGAAACCGACTGTATTGTCCTGGAGATTATAATGTAGGAGATGTGTAGTAGGATTGTGAGTGGGACAGGATTGTGATTATTTTATTGCGATGTAAAGCAAAGGTAGAAACCAGTGGGTGTGGTATAATATGGTGCTTCCGTGAAATTGTAGTAGATTATACTATAGGAATGTGTTATTAGGATGTGAGGAGAGTACTTAAATATTGTGATGTAAGCAGAGAAACAAACCACTGCTTGTGGAATGACGAGTGTTATTATTATTGGCAACAACTGAGCACATATTGTAGTATCATGTTTAGGACATGTCATTTGTCATATGTTGTATCCATTGCTGAATATGCCAGTGTTATGATCGTCTGAGCATAGAATGTTGCGTAAGGCAATTACTTTCATTTAATTTTAAATAAATGTATATATTCTTTTTCTCCTGTTTATCCCCGAACACCAATCTCCAATAACAACTTAAGCCGGATCACGCTACCAGGGATACGAGACGGTGAGATCATTTATGGAGTAATTAATGAGTGATAAAAGAGTTGTTTTAATACAAGTTAATGCAAATTAAATAAAAAAGTAAGAATTAAATACAAGAAAAGAAGGATCCAAAATGTATCACAATAGAATTTCACTCAATTAAGTGAATCAGACCCCACAGAAATATTACCAGTGTGTGTATGAACAAATACAAAGATAAGCACATACTTTGACTTGACTCTAGGATGTCTTGTGAATCATTAATAAATACAAAATATCTGGAGAGGCTATTCCTTAGCCCACTATTGCCTTATGGCGGCATAAAATAGTCCCTCCGCCAAGTTTGTACCCCACAATTGGTGATGTTAAGTGCGCCTATTATCACTTGCATCAGTGGTACTCTTGGGTGAGGCACACCAGTGTAAGGCATTGATTCTTTTGCTGCAGCAATGGTTTATAAATACATGTTCCAGCTATTTTAGTGTTAGGTGACATTCTCTTGCCCCTCACCTCACAGAGGAGTAAGTAATTCACTGTAGCTGTGAGACTCAACCAGGCTCCAGGCCCAGGTGCAGCTGCCACAGCTGTGGAAAGTCAGCCATCAGTATTTCCCTTCCTCTTCTTGCTGTGGCTCCTCTCCTTTTATCACTTCACAGGCAAGCCTTCTTTCTTCCTTGTCTTACAAGATCACTTTTACCTCTCCTTCACTTCCCTTTCCCTATCAGGCTCAGCTGCTGCTAACACCCTGGTCACTATAACTACTATAGGCAGACACACTTCAGAAGTGGATCTTCATGTGCCTGGCAATGTCACCCCTTGTCTTAAAGAGCTTTCCACAAACATCACACTTGAACTCTCTAAGGCCATAGTGCCTGAAAACGTGTCGATTGAGTGCCTGCTTCACACTGAACCTCTTCCCGCACTCTTCACACTCATGACTCTTCACACCAGTGTGTGTAAGGGTGTGTATATCAAGGTGACTCTTCCGGCTGAATGTTTTCCCACATTCCTTACATTCATAGTCCTTCACACCAGTGTGTGTAAGGGTGTGTCTATCAAGGTCACTCTTCTGGCTGAATTTTTTTCCACATTCCTTACATTCATATTTCTTCACAGCAGTGTGTGTAAGGGTGTGTGTATCAAGGTGACTCTTCCGGCTGAATGTTTTCCCACATTCCTTACATTCATAGTTCTTCACACCAGTGTGTGTAAGGGTGTGTGTATCAAGGTGACTCTTCTGGATGAATTTTTTCCCACATTCCTTACATTCATAATTCTTCACACCAGTGTGTGTAAGGGTGTGTGTATCAAGGTTACTCTTCTGGATGAATTTTTTTCCACATTCCTTACATTCATAGTTCTTCACACCAGTGTGTGTAAGGTGTGTTTATCAAGGTAGTCTTTTGGCTGAATTTTTCCCATTCCTTACATTCATAGTTCTTCACACCAGTGTGTGTAAGGGTGTGTTTATCAAGGGCACTCTTCTGGCTGAATTTTTTCCCACATTCTTTACATTCATAGTTCTTCACACCAGTGTGTGTAAGGGTGTGTCTATTAAGGTCACTCTTGCGGCTGAATTTTTTCCCACACTCCTTACATTGATAGTTCTTCACACCAGCATGTGTATGGGTGTGATATCTGAGGCCTTCCCTTGAGATGAATTCTTTTCCACACTCCAGACACACAATCTTCCTCTCTCCTTTGTTGCTGGAGTTGCCAGCAGCAAGTTGCTTCATCTGCTGACCACTGACCCTCCTGCCCCCTGCAGCAGTCTGCTCCTGCTTGTCCAGGGTGCTCATGCTTCTTCTTCTGGGGTGTTCTAGGGGGCTGTTAGGCAGTGGACTTTCTTCTTCTTCTTCTGGGGTGTTCTAGGGGGCTGTTAGGCAGTGGACTTTCTTCTTCTTCTTCTGGGGTGTTCTAGGGGGCTGTTAGGTAGTGGACTTTCTTCTTCTTCTGGGGTGTTCTGGGGGGCTGTTAGGCAGTGGGCTTTCTTCAGTAAGATTCAGATTAGGTCCGTGCAGTATCTCATAATCTACCTTATGAAACATCAGTATCTCTTCATATCTTTTCTACGAACCTTCAACAGTCATGGAAATGCTTTTGAAAATCAATTCAAGGAAGTTTTTTTTAATCTTGAAAATATGGGATAAAGTTTACTAAAGCGTCGCCTCCTCTGCTGGCCGCGGCGACGCTGCAGCCGCCGCAGCCGCAAAATAGCTCGCAGAGGGCTTAGGGTCGGGGAGCATATTTAAACTACTCCAACCGAACTTTACGACCTACTAGCTAACTAACTAACTAACTAACTGCGCCCCCCTCGATCCCCCCTTCTAACCAGGGGGGGCTACGCCCCCCCCTGGACCCCCCCTCATGTATATGTGACTTATTTCAGCCGAGAGGTATTTCATACACTGGCCCAGCACCAGAGGAGGCGACGCGCTTTCGTAAACATTATCCCATATTTTCATGAGTAAAAAAAAAAGTCCTTGAATTGAATTTTCAAAGCATTTCCATGACTGTTGAAGGTTTGTAGAAAAGATATATGAAGAGATACTGATGTTTCATAAGGTAGGTAATGAGATACTGGCACGGACCTAAAACGAATCTTAACCCTTTCTTCTTGTGGGGTGTTCCAGGGGGCTGTTAAGCAGTGGACTTTCTTCTTCTTCTTGTGGGGTGTTCTAGGGGGCTGTTAGGCAGTGTTGTTGTTGTTATGGGCCGCGGCCACTAGTCGCTCACATGAGCCCTGGTGTCGTCCTGTGAGGGCCTCACAGGCTGTCCCGTCTTCCTGAGGAAGGCGCAGGTGGGGCGGGTGGCTGCTGCTTCCTGCCGTGAGGGGTGGACGCCTGCCGCCGCCAGGTCCAAGGAGGGAGGGAGTTGGTGTCGTGGCTGGGAGTGGAGGCGGGGCAGTGCAGCAGCAGGAGGTGCCCAATGGTCTCCTCGACGGTCCTGCAGCAGCAGCAGAAGGTGCCCAATGGTCTCCTCGACGGTCTACGCAGCGGGTAAGCAGTGATCGGACCCGTCAGGCCGGGCGGTTGGGTTGTCGGTCGGACTTTCAGTCCAGAGTCTTGCCTTGTTACGGAACTCCCTTTTGACTGACCTGTGACGCTTTGTCCTTCTTCCAGTTGATTGATTGATAGTTTATTGTTGCAGGTAAAACAACAAGGAGAAGGAGGAGAGTTGGTGTCGTGGCTGCAGGAGTGGAAAGCGGAACCAGCAGGGTAAGCGGTGAGGGCTTTGGACCGTCAGGTCAAGGTTGATATCGGTCGACCTCTTGTCGGAGTTCGTTTTGTTACGGAACTCCTTTTTATCTTCAATCTGTGACGCTTTTGTATCGTTTGATTTTATTTATCGATAGTTTATTGTTGCAGGTAAACAACAAGGGAGAAGGGAGGAGAGAGTTGGTGTCGGCTGGGAGTGGAGGCGGGGCAGTGCAGCAGCAGCAGCAGCAGGAGGTGCTCAATGGTCTCCCTTGACGGCCCTGCAGCAGCAGTGGAGCCCAATGGTCTCCTTTGACGGTCCTGCAGCAGCAGGGTAAGCAGGAGGTGCTCAATGGTCTCCTCGACGGTCCTGCAGCAGCAGCAGCAGCAGGTGCTCAATGGTCTCCTCGACGGTCCAGCAGCAAGCAGCAGCAGCAGCAGGTGCTCAATGGTCTCTCGACGCTCCTGCAGCAGCAGCAGCAGGAGGTGCTCAATGGTCTCCTCGACGGTCCAGCAGCAGCAGCAGCAGCAGGAGGTGCTCAATGGTCTCCTCGACGGTCCAGCAGCAGCAGCAGCAGCAGGAGGTGCTCAATGGTCTCCTCGACGGTCCAGCAGCAGCAGCAGCAGCAGGTGGGGCTCAGTGGGCTCCTCGATGGTCCTGCAGCAGCAGCAGCAGCAGGAGGTGCTCAGTGGTCTCCTCGAGGGTCCTGCAGCAGCAGCAGCAGCAGGAGGTGCTCACTGGTCTCCTGGCGGGTCCTGCAGCAGCAGCAGCTGCAGGAGGTGCTCCATGGTCTCCTCGATGGTCCTGCAGCAGCAGCAGGAGGTGCTCAATGGTCTCCTCGACGGTCCAGCAGCAGCAGCAGCAGCAGGAGGTGCTCAATGGTCTCCTCGATGGTCCTGCAGCAGCAGCAGCAGCAGGAGGTGCTCAATGGTCTCCTCGACGGTCCAGCAGCAGCAGCAGGAGGTGCTCAATGGTCTCCTCGACGGTCCTGCAGCAGCAGCAGCAGGAGGTGCCCAATGGTCTCCTCGACGGTCCTGCAGCAGCAGCAGCAGCAGCAGCAGGTGCCCAATAGTCTCCTCGACGGTCCTGCAGCAGCAGCAGCAGCAGCAGCAGGGGCAGTGAGGGTCGGGGACCTTCCAGGTAAGGCGGTGCACAGTGTTGTTGTTGTTGTTCTTCTTCTTCTTTTGACCTGTGCCACTTTGTATCGCTTCTTAGGTCCTCCTTCTTTCGTTCCTCTTTTCTTCTTTTTCACTTCTACACACTTTTCTTTTCAGTATACATCACTTTCTTAAGCACTTCATCCTGAAACTTAGCTTTTCTGTCCTTTTCTTTTCCAGATTTATTTGCCTATGTGCTTTGCTATTTTCCACTAGTACACTTTTCACTCCACTTTTACTGTTCAGATCTTTTTTTCCAAACACATGCCAAGAAAATTTTTGTGTGAGGTATTAATTTCACTGCTTCCTCCTTACTGCCATATAGTCCTAACACGGTACTTACTCCTCCGTCTTCCTCCTCCAATCTGCTATGCCACTCCTCTTCCCCAATAATTTCCACTACTGAAGCCAATAGCCTTTGCCTCTCCTCTTCATACCTGTCACAGGCCACTATCAGGTGCTCTATTGTTTCCTTTTCCCCTATACACAAGCTACAGTTTTGGTCCTGCTCGTCTCTGCTTCTCCCATTTACTTATAGTGTTCCAGAACTTGCATTGAACAGCAGATTACAACACCAGTCTCCCCGTTACCAATTTTCTCTTTCTGTCTTTTGTTTTATCTTGTACCATTTTTAAAGTCGACTTTTCTGTTGCTCCTGCTCATTTTTCCAGGCCATTGGTGGCAATGCATTTCTGATGTCCTAACCCTCATTCTGTTCCACTCCATTTTTCAAGATTTTCTCTCCTTCCATCTAGCTATTTCTTTTTTTCCAGGAGGATGTTGTTCTGTCCTCCACATCACTTTTTACTCCATCTTCTTCACTTAGTCCTTCGATTTCTTCATAAATCCCATCTGCCCTTTATAATTCTCTCCCAGCCTCCATCCCATTTCTCCCATGCCCTCCTACTTGCTGCACCAGAGCACCCAGTCCCCATCTGCCCATGGTGTTCTGCACCTTTTCTTAATCTTGCCAGGTCACCTTTCCCTGTACTCTGTTATTTGACCTGCGGGCCAGGCAGTATATAACTGCTTATCCCTTTCCACATACTCCTGCTCTACCTCGTATTTATTAATAGTCCTGCTGTTCGTGTTCATGATCATGCCCACCATCCTCCTGGCTTTTCCTTCGTTTATTTTCCTTGTTTCTCTCCTCCCACTCCTTCTTTGCTGACTTCCAATCCCAAGTATGTACTTTCCATTATGTTCTCAGGACCCACTGGCATTGTTGTTAAATTCCCATGGCCCACATTTCTCCTGGCACTGACTTCATCTTCCACTCCCTCCCCATACTGTTGGTAATCCCCAGTAGCTCCTCCATATCTGCCTTGTTTCTACCATGAGTACAATGTCATCTGCATAAGCTAAGCACCCAAGTTTTCTGTCTCCTACTCCTACTCCTTTTTCTGATTTTCACCAGGAGTTCTTCTACATAAAGTTAAACAATGTTGGTGACATCACACATCCCTGTCTCACTCCAACATTGTTCTCCGTCCAGTCCGTGGTGGTGTCTCCCAAAGTGAATTTTACCATATTTTCATTGTACATCTCCTTTATCACCTCTGCCACTTTGCTATCTATTCCAATGTGCTTTAACAATTTCATTAGCTTGCTTCTGTCCACTGTGTCATATGCCTTTTCAATATCTATAAATATCAGGTACAGCTCTTTTCCTTGCTTCTTATTTCTGTTTATTATTTCTTTAAGAACCAACACATTTTCCAGCCCTCCTCTTCCTTCTCTGAATCCACTCTGTTCTTCTCCCCACGCCTTGGATTCCTCTGCCCACATTTTCAGCTTTTCATTCAAGATTTTTCCAAATATCTTTGCCATGATGTTCATGACTGAAATGGGCCTATAATTTTCTATTTCCTCCTTAGGTTTCCCTCCTCCTTTGTGAATCAGTGTTACTCTGCTTCTTTTCCAGTCTTGTGGGATCTCACCCTCCTCCAGTATTATTTGGAACATTTCATGCAGGATATGTTTGAGTCTTTCTCCTCCATATTTTATAAATTCACCGAGCACTCCATCCGCTCCGCCTGCTTTTCCATTCTTTATACCTTTTAGTGCTTTTTCCACATCCTTCAGTTCAATTGTAACACCACCCATTTCTTTTTTGTCACTGTATATTGTTGGATCTCCTGTTTGGTCTTCCTCAGTGTTGGTCTGCACTGTGCTCCTCCAGTATCCCTCTATTGCCGTTCTTATCTCTTCATCTTTGCTGGTTTCTTTTCCCTCTATCCTCAGCTTCACTTCCTGGTTCGTTTCTCTACCTCTCAGGTTCCTCCGCAGTCTTTTCCATCCCTCTTTCTCTCTTTCTCTTGGAGGCATCTCGTTTAGTTTCTGAGCCTGCTCCTCCTCCCATATTGCTATCTTCTTACTCATCAGTATCTGTGTTTTCTTTTTCTCCTTCTTATAGGTGTCCCATGCCTCTTGCCATTTTTGTCTGTACTGTTCCCCTTGCTTCGTCATCATTTTGCTCAGGTCTCTCTGCTTCCTGTTCTCTTTTTTCCTGGTGCTCCATGCTTCTTCCACCTCTTTGTCCCACCATCCTTTTAGCCTTGTCTTCCCTTCTTTGAATCTTTTGTTTCCAATATTTTTCTTTTGCTTCTTTTAGTCTTGTTCTTTTTATTCTTTGTTCCCACTGGGTTATTGTTGCCTCCCCTTTCTCTCTGCATCCCTGCATTTGTTCATCCAGTCTCCTGCTATATGTCTCCCAGTCAGCTTCTGATAAATTCCACTTTTCTCTCCATCGGGTCTTTTTTTCTCCCCTTTCTTTCTTCCCTTCACCACAGGTTACCCCTATCAGCACATGGTCTGAGATGTCAATTTCTTCATTTTTCCAGATCAAGCACTTCTTTTTCATCACTTCTTCATTCACTAAAATGTAATCTATCTGACTCTGCACCTCTGTCTCTCCATGTAATAGTGTTTTCCAGTTCCCAGTTTTAATTCTTAATTTTCTATTTTCTGCAAAATCCAGGATCATCATCCCATTTATGTTAGTAGTCTCTCATTATTGAGCCCAATGTGTCCGT
>NC_066565.1:4163952-4166452 GCF_024679095.1 Eriocheir sinensis
CCTTCCCATCAAAATTTACCAAGAGTTCGCCCCAGAATTAGCCACTCCCCTCGCCTCAATACTCAACGCCTCCCTCCGTCAAAGCCAGTGTCCCGCTGATTGGAAAACAGCCTACGTCACCCCAGTCCCTAAGACCCCAAACCCTCAGTCCCTAGGCGACCTTAGACCCATTTCAATCACTCCCATTCCCAGCCTCCTGTGCGAAGATTTCATCTTCAAATGGACATACTCCCACCTTGCCCCCCTTATTGACACTCAACAGTACGGCAACATGAAGACCTCCTCCACCACACACTGCCTTATCAGCCTCCTTGACTTTGCCTACAAGAACCTCGAACAACGGAAAACTTCAGTCGCCCTTGCATTCATAGACTTCAGAAAAGCTTTTGATCTCGTCCACCACGCCACTGTCATCAACAAGGCAATTAACCTCGGGCTTCATCCTAGCTTAGTGTCCTGGCTGGCCGACTTCCTCTCCCAACGCAGTCAGGTGATGAGGTATCAGGGAGTGGCCTCTCCCCCTCAGCACCTCACCTGCGGAGTGCCTCAAGGGACCAAGGTCGGCCCGCTTCTCTTCCTGATATTGATCAACAGCGCACTGACCCACACCCCCATCCGCTGGAAGTATGTAGACGACACCACACTAGGAGTCACCATCAACAACGACAACCCTGACAACAGTCAACTCCAAGACCTCCTACACAGCCTTCATTCATGGACAACAGACAACTACGTCACCATCAACGACACCAAAACCACGGTTATGCACATCAACACCTCCTCAGCCCCCGTCACCCCTCATGCAGTCTTCTTAAATGACACTCCTCTTCGGGTGATCCAGTCTACTAAGCTACTTGGAGTCACGATAGACAACAAGCTCACATGGAAGGACCACACCACCCAATTCATCAAATCCGCCACCTACAAACTGTACCTCCTGCGGCGGCTCAAGACGCTGGGGACTCCCGGACGTGAGTTGGCGAGTGTGTACAGCACATTCATACTCCCGCAGCTCACGTACGCATCCCCAGCATGGTCCAACTCCCTCAACCTCACGCAACGCCGCCAACTGGAGCGCGTTAAAAAACGGGCATGCAAAATCATGCTGGGCCCCAACTACACCAACTACCAAGAAGCCCTCAATATCCTCACCCTCACCACCCTTCAAGTACGTCATTCAGCCCTGCTGCAACGCTGTGCGACCGGTCTGCTCTACCACCCCAGACAGCGGAATCTACTCCCACCTGCAGTCTCCTGTCTTAGACATTCCGTGAGGCACGCCAACAGACTGGCTCCAATACGGGCACGGACGGACCGCTACAAGAACAGCGCCGTGCCCGCGATGGTCAGGCTAATCATCTACATGTAAACCCCTCGACAACAGAAGCTGTAAATATCAGTATTTTCATTATTATTATTATTACTATTATTGTTACTATTATTATCACTATTATTATTATTTTCATTATTATTATTATTACTTTGCCCAGGTAAAGTTTGTAAATTTTCAGTTCTAGGGCTGCAATCCTTCCTCTCAATAAACCGTTTTATTATATATATATATCTATATATATATATATATATATATATATATATATATATATATATATATATATATATATATATATATATATATATATATATAATAAAATACAGACGTCTTAGTAGTGGTGTAGTTGAACATGTTACATGCCAGCCCTAACGTGAGTTGGAGAACTGAGCTGTGTGTGAAACGAGTGAAACGAATCATGATTCGTTGCTGATTTAGCAAAGTAGACAACACTTCAAAACAGACGCATACCAGGTAGGCAAAAATAACAAGGTAGATAACATACCAAAACAGCATATATATATATATATATATATATATATATATATATATATATATATATATATATATATATATATATATATATATATATATATATATTTTTTTTTTTTTTTTTCAACAAAGGAGACAACTCAAGGGCCCAAAAAAGGGGAAAAAATAATTTAAAAAAAACGCTACTCGCTGCTCCTAAAGTAAAGCAAAAGAGGTGGCCGAGAGGAAGATCAAATACAGGAGGAGAGGTGTCCTGATACCCTCCTCTTGAAAGAGTTCAAGTCGTAGGCAGGAGGAAATACAGATGAAGGAAGATTGTTCCAGAGTTTACCAGCGTGAGGGATGAAAGAGTGAAGATGCTGGTTAACTCTTACATAAGGGGTTTGGACAGTATAGGGATGAGCATGAGTAGAAAGTCGAGTGCAGCGGGGCCGCGGGAGGGGGGGAGGCATGCAGTTAGCAAGTTCAGAAGAGCAGTCAGCGTGGAAATATCGATAGAAGATAGAAAGAGAGGCAACATTGCGGCGGAATTTAAGAGGTAGAAGACTATCAGTATGAGGAGGAGAGCTGATGAGACGAAGAGCCTTTGCCTCCACTCTGTCCAGAAGAGCTGTGTGGTGGAGCCCCCCACATGAGATGCATACTCCATACGAGGGCGGACAAGGCCCCTGTATATGG